>NC_089834.1:3219509-3319368 GCF_035046505.1 Tiliqua scincoides
TGTGAGCAGGTTGCAAGAACAACACTTCAACTACAGCAGATTACTTTCAGCAGTTGTATTGGTCAAGGGATATCACATATAGAGTAGTCATTTAAAACAGTCCAAGAGTCAGCACAGAGAGCAGTCAGTTCCAGTATAACAAATCCAAATCAGTTTCCAATAATACACAGTCAAAGGTTCAGTCCATAAGTCAGTAATATCACATACATACAGTATCCAGCCTCCTCAGTCACTGGCAGCAGTCTCACAGTTACTCCATCAACTCCCCTACTGCTGCACTTGAGGCTCCTCCTGACTATCTTCATATAGTCAGCTCAGCCTATCAGTATTTGGCTTGGTCACACCCAGGGTGTGCCTGTCCCAGGTGCTTGCTGATTCTGCTGAATCATCTCTCTGCACCTGCTCCCTGAACCAACATGTAAGCTGTGGTTCTGCTTCCACTCAGAACTCAAGCTGACATCTTCAAATTCCATAGGGGGGGAAAAAAACATAAGAGGAACTTTATAGTAAAAGAGAGTTGACATCTAGTGGACTAAAAGAAAATTGCAAGGAGAAATGAAACTCCCAGAAGAGGAATGGCAGATCCTGATCCATAGACAGCTGGAGAATTTGCTTGTGATGAGCAGGAATCAGGTGATTCACATTCTACAAATACAAAAGTGTGGAAACTTTAAACCAACAAGTAGATACCTCCAACCACACCTCCTGGAAGTAACATCGGAGAAAACTAATGATCAACAATTTGAGCTACTAACTGATGGGGTTAAATTGGAAGATAAGAATTCAAAAATTATCGGATTGGATTGGAGAAGAGATACCACGAAAAATAGATCTTGAAGGGACTGATCAAGAAATTGGTCAAAAGATGGAGAGAATGTATCAGGAACTGGAGTTGTGGGGAGGAGGAAGAAGAGGATGGATTTTCAAGAAGCAATTGTTGAGAGATGTTGATATGAAGTTTACTAAGAAAAGAAAGAAAAGAGAGAAAAGAAAAGGTTAGAGATGATATGCAGGATTTGAATTACTACTCAAGATAATGACATGATTTGGTAGTTGTGTAATATTTGATTCGAGAAAAGAAAAAATATATCCTTTTTATAATTGTTTATTTTTGTTTGTTTAATATTCAAGATAATGATATGATTTGGTAGCTGTCTAATATTTGATATGGGAGAAGAGAAAATATATGCTAGTATTTTATAGGTTAATTTTTATGAATTAGATTTAGATGAATTTTGATGAATTAATTTTGATGAATTAGAATGATAAGTATTTAGCAGTAATTTGTATTAGAACAAGCTGTATTAAAAAGAGTTTATTGAAAGAAGGAACATATAGGAAAAGAAGGGGAGAGATAACTGATGATGATGGAAATGATGTATAGAGAATATGAAACAGGGTTTTTAGAGATGAATATGTATTTTTATTTTTTCTTCCTTTTTATAATTGTTTTTTAATTATATTAAGAAATATAAGAAATTATTGGTAGAACGAATTATTAATTAATCAGCATATGGTATCCTGCAACCTCAATGTTTGTATGTATGTGTTTTGTGTCTGTGTTTGTTTATGTCTTTATGGAAATGCAAAAAATAAATAAATTAAATTTTAAAAAAAAGTGAAACACAAGGTGATCTGACTTAGCTTTTCCAGGTAAGGTGATGGTTCCACCTCCAAACCACACCTCCTTCCCCTGGAATTGAGAAAAGACAAGTTAGAAATGAATGAATCTCAGTGCAAGAAAACGATGAGTGTGTTGCATTTGTTCTGAGATACTGAGCTAAGCAGGCACTTCTTGAAATTTCTTGCTGCTTTGAACATCAGGGTGTTGCCGTCTGGTTGCTTACCCTTTCCCAAAAAAAAAGGGGGGGGGGATATCTGAGCTAGCAGTCACATGCCGTAGGAGAGAATTCTGCACATTAATCACAGATCTGTGACCAAGGTGTGTGGGCATCCAGCGTTCTCTCCTGGGTAATAACCACATTGAATCAGCTTCACAGGTTCAACCAAGGAGGCTTAGATCTGATGGTCCTTTTTTTCTGCTTGTCAGGTTTCAAGAATAGAACTGGTGAGTTTGCAAAACACACCCTCTTCATTCTAGAAATGTTGAAGAAGGCCAGTTCAGGCATCCCTCTACTACTGCACACGCCATCTGAACATCTTCCACCATGCATCAAAATAAGCCTTTTAAGCCCGATGCCACTTAATTGAATCATGGTCGAAGCGATCACCATGATAGGCAAATGCAGGCTACTTAATGTAATGACTTGGAAGTGGTGGGGGTGGGAGGACAGAAGGGAAAACAAAGTTATTGAAGAATTGCAGTGGGAAGTGTGTTTGGCTTCATGGCTCATTGACACTCAAGAGTCTCTTTCACAGATGGACTGCTGCCATCCATTGATCAGCGCTGAGGGAGTCTGTAACTCACTCAAGGTGATAATTGATGTGGGTAGAAATGACTTTGCGCAAGGGAACACCTGATTGGAAAATGTGGTGGTCGGGCCTTTTATTGACACCATCCAAGGAGCAATATTGGCTTGGAAGGTAATTATTGACACAGTCAAATTGGCATGGCGAACGTAGGTCTGACGTTCCAGTTGACTTCCTTGGAGTGATTAACACAATCACAACTAACTAGATGGCCAATGAAAACATCAGAATGTGAAAAGGTGCCGCTGGAGAAAATTCAAAGTTCACCAGAGGTGGGGGATTCTTCCTCACTGGGATTATCTAAGCAGAGGCTTGAGAGGCACCTGCTGGTCTAGGAGGATTTCCAACCCCAGCCAGGAGCTTGGACTAGAAGACCTTGTGAGTCCCTTTCAACTCTATAATTCTATGATTCTATGAGGAAGGTAAATCCAAGGACAAGACTGAGACCCACAGTGAATTACAATGGATGAAGATCTTCCATCACTCGCTTGAGGGTGGGGAGCATCAAAATGAAGCTGGAACGTCACCACAGGTGGACAGACTCTTCCGTAAAGTTTTTGTCCAACTCATCATCAGTGTCCGAACCCTGCCAGAGTTCTTCTCATGTGAAAACATTGTATTTGTTGCTGTTGCAAGCCTGCATGGATAGATGTGAATGTGAAGCTAAGCAAAGACATCCCCCTGTCAATCCTGTGACACATAAACCTTGTTTGTGTCTCGGATGAAGCTGGGCGATGTTTCATATGCAAGGGAAGAGTCAGCCCTTGCTGGTGATCTGGTCGTGCTTGGCGATTCACGGGACAAGCTTCTACATGTCCAGAAAATGATAAAAGGCCTGCATCTTCCAAACAGTGACACGTCTCTGTTTTTGTTTACTGTGACATTACAGCTTGGCTTTCAAAGGAAACTTACTGATGCTTGATTTTATCATGTGTACCATGTCTTGGAAGGGATGTTAGAAGTAAAGATCAATTTGTGTTTTGGAGGCAACTGGATTCATATAATATCCCTGCATCACAAGTTCTGATGTTCTTTCCTTACTTTCTCTCTGGTGGTTTGTGTTGGTGTCTGTTATGAGGCAAAGGGGGGATGTTTTCTAAGGAATGCCAGGAGGTAGCTAGCTTTGAGAAAGCTGTTCCCTCTTTTTAAGTGCAATGTCTTGAATTATTTTGATGGCAGGCCTTCCTCAGACACAGAACTGTATGCATGTGTGTGTTGCTGTCAACTACACCCCCAGAGAACCTTTTTTCCTTTCCATTCTTCGTATGGAAATCCTAGCAGTGGCTAGAGGAGAGGATTGGTAGGGAACGAACTGTCAGGCGTTGTACAGCACATACAGAAGCTCCCATATGTGATCCTTGGCCATTCCAAATAGAATTGGGACCATCTAGGAAAAGACACACACACACACACACACACACACACACACACAGAGAGAGAGAGAGAGAGAGAGAGAGAGAGAGAGAGAGAGAGAACCTACTTAGAAAGGTTGAAAGAACTGGGTATGATTAACCTGGGGAAGAGAAGACTGATGGGATATTAGCTATCATAGAATCATGAAAGCACATAAAAGGCCATCTAGTCCAACCCCTTGTTTGTAGCAGACAATTTATTTATTTATTTATTTATTTATTTATTTATTTATTTATTTATTTATTTATTTATTAGTTAGTTAGTTACCGTATTTTTCCCTCCATAAGACGCACCTGACCATAAGACGCACCTAGTTTTTAGAGGAGGAAAACTTACTTTTAAAGTAAGCCTGCCCCCTGTGGCGCCTGCACAAATGAGGACCTTGCCCCCAGTATTCGCTCCATAAGACGCACACACTTTCCCCTCCACTTTTTTCGGGGGGAAAAGTGCGTCTTATGGAGCAAAAAATACGGTAGTTATTTGAGAGATTTATATCCTGCCTTTCCTATGCTGAAGCAAATGCCCAAGGCAGCTTACAAAGCTTCACAGTAGAGTACAAATGCATTTATTTGGTTCGCCAGCAGGTATGTGTTGAGCCTCTGCTTGAAGATCTCCAACAAGGGAGAATCCACCCCCTCTCTTGGCAATCTGTTCCACTGCACAACCACCCCGACTGCCAAGATTTTCTTCCAGATGACCCGCTGGAATCCCCTCTCTTGCAATTTGTTTTGTGACACCACAGATGCTTCAAATTTTGGATGAACGGACATTAGTTTTGTTTTTTAAAATATATATGATGGATGTCAGGGGTGAACACGAAAGTTTTCAAAACTTTGGCCACCAGGCATCTTCAACTGTTGCTGGAGCACAGGGAAAGAGAATCACCCACCCAATAAACTACATTAAAACTCTGAGATACTGTAGTGCCTTGGTATCTGCAGGGGTTCTGTTCCAGCCCCCTCCACAAATACCAATATCCTCTGATACTGGAGTCCCGCTTTAAAATGTTTAAAAAGTGTAAATTCAGTAAGAAAATAGCCTTCCCTACCTTTGCACCACAAAACTGGGGCTGCAAGGCAGTCTTCTGTATTTCTGTAAGCAACTTCCAGGCCACCCAACCACCTTCCTTGGTCCCAATTCACCCCAGAATGCACCGCAAGACCCAGAAGTGGCTTACAAGAGTGTGGAAGACTGCCCTGCAGTCTTGCAACTGGTGCAATTTTGTGGTGCGAAGGTTATTTTCTTTTTTAAAATGTTCACTTTTTAAAAATGTTTTTAAAAGGGGACGCCTACATCGGCAGCATCCATGGATAATTAAATCTGTGGATGCTGGACTTGAGGGTAAGGCAGGTCCACTGTACTTCTTCAGTGGTTACTGGAATTAATGCTATTAAGAAGAATGCTTCAATACACCTAGGATGATGATGATGATGATGATGATGATGATAATAATACAGGTATTTATATACCGCCTTTCTTGGCCTTTATTCAAGGCAGTTTACATAGGCAGGCTTATTTAAATCCCTGTAGGGATTTTTACAAATGAAAGAAGGTTCTTTCTTTCAAGAACCACAACATTCAGGTGTTTCTCTCTGATCTGGTTTCACATTCTGGCCTCCATCCTCCCACGCTCAGAGCAGATGGAATAGCTCGGCTTCAGCTTGTCAGCTGCTTCAAGGTCGCACGGTGCCGGTGGCCTTGAACTGGTGACCTTGTGGATGTTATCTTCAGGCAAATTGAGGCTCTACCCTCTAGACCAGACCTCCTGCCTACAGTCCAATCCTAACCAACTTTCCAGCACTTACCTAAGGGCAGTGCAGCTCTGAGTTAAGGGAACAAACATTGCCTTACCTTGAGGAGGCCTCTGTGACTGCCCCCCAACTGCAGGATGCAGCACATGCCCCACTGACACAGCTATGTCAGTGCTGGAAAGTTGGCTGGGATCTGGGCCCTAATTCCTCAAGCAACAGGGCTACGGTTTAATTACACCAGACTGTTAGGAAAGTGCCTTTAAATATTTCTTGATAGTAGCACTTCCTAGGTGCTCACAATAATTTATTGACTCTTAGTACACTCTGGCAGTCCCCTTAAGAACGGAAACAATAGCAGAATTGAAGTACAGTCCCAAGGAGGCCGTTTCTCACTCCTTTTGCTCATTCCAATAGAAGTGAAGTGAGCAGGATTCCTTCCCATTTGGTGCTGAGTTTCCTTGCAAAGGGGGAGGGGGAAAAGAATTGGGGAAACACTGTCACAGCCCAACCCTAACATGCACCAACACAGCCCAGCCAAGCAGCCCACACTATAACCTAAGCAGGTTAGGAGTAAACTGGAGTTCTACTTAGGGTAAGGGGACCTTTGTCCCCCCATGTAAAGCTCCAGCCTGCCCGATGGGGCTACTTGGGTCTGCAACAGTTAAATAGCCAACCCAAGTTCAAGTAGCCCTGTGTTGGGGGAAAAGGCTGTGTTGGGGAAGGATGCAAAGAATATGGCATAGAATACTTTGATCCCAACCCTTCCTAGGCCTGACCCCTCTCTCCACCCTCTCCCACCCAGAAACAGCCCTCCTCACTCTCCCTCGACCCTGCACCATAAAAAAAAAAAGAAAACAGCTCTTGCCTGCTCCAGCAACCACAGATCCAGCTCTGTAGGACAGGACAGGCCTTCCCATCATTGCTACTTACTTCTGGCTGCTGTGTCTGAGCTAGCAAAGTTTAGGATTAGACCATCAGTCTTTTAAAATAAAAGTCATCCCGTCAAACATCTATCTGTTACCCTCCACTTTCCAACATTCTATCACAGTGTTTCCCAAACAGTGGGTCAGGACCCATCAGTGGGTTTCAAGCTGAGTGTTTGGAGGGTCTTGAAACTGAAACTGACAAGCTGAGAGCTGACTAGGAAAAATACATTGGGCCCTACGGAAAGTGAAATGGATCTGCGTGTTTGTGTTTACCTGCAAGTAGGCAAACATGCTGGGCAGCCCAATCCTGAGCTGCCTGGAGCGCTGGGCTACCGCCGTACCTAAATGGCTAGCATGGCATCCTGATAGCAACTGGGCAGCCCACTACAGCTCCTCAGAGGAAGGGGACTTTCCCTGGGTAAGGGAAGCAGCCCCATAATGGGGATACTTGATTCTACAGCAGCTCTGGAGCTGCTGCAGAATCAGAGCCTACCGCGTTGGACTGCGCAGTCCCCCATGAGCTCTGGCGGATCTAGAGTCCTGTGTTGGGCCACACGGCCCGACACAGGACTCCTTGATTCTAGTCTGGCTAAAAAGCCACAGCAGAATCGAGTCGCCGCATTGCGGAGCTACTTTCCTTACCTGGGAGAAGAGGACAAATGTCCGCTTCCCCCAAGGAGCTGCCACTTTGGCACCGCAGCAGCCCTGCGTGCTGGGCAACTCCGGACTGGGCTGTACGTCAGCCTCTATGCTGACGTCAGAATAAGTGGACACAAATCTGACACTAGAAATGGCTCTATTCAGAAGATTAGGAGAACAGTTTAACACGCCTGGACATTCTGCTGTAGAGCTTAGGGTGACAGTTCTTCAGACAGAGACACTTCCAAGGGACATTAGACAGAACATCAGCTCACGCCAGCTCTCTTTCCGTTGACCTGGGATCATGTTTGCTTTTAAATCACATTATAGAGTCAACTGCAACAAGGCGGTTATCACCCTTTGTGAACTGTTACAGGGCTTACCTGGTTTAAGCTTGACACAAAATTAGGTCATTTTCATTTCTTACCACCTGCTGCTTCAAGTTTCAAATTTTTTTTCCTTTATACCTGTGTAGGAAGACAGATACACCTGTGCAGTGAGTTCCAGCAGTGGATCTGTGCAGAGTTCCTGTGCAGTGTAGATCACACCTGTCTTTACACTACCTCTTCTGCTATTTATTTTATTATTTATGTATTTTTCACATTTTGTAATCAGTTCCCTTCATCCAAAGAGCTCAGGGCAGTGTATACAGTTGCTCCCCTCCTTTTGTCCTCACAACAACCCTGTGAGGTAGGTGAGGCTGAGAGAAAGTGACCGGCCCAAGGTCACCCAGGAAGTTTTGTGGCTTCCTGATTTGAACCAGGTCTAAGTCTACCTCCCAAACCACTACAAACCACGACACCACCCCAGCTATTACCTTGTTCACAATCACCTTTTTCCAAGATACAGGCATCTCCCTTTTCTGTGGGGATTCTGTTCTAGGACGCCCTGCTGATATGGAAACCATGGATATATGTATAATCTTATATAATTTGGAACACACTCGCCATTCCCCCACACCCATTACCTTCGTTTTCCTTTAGTACTGGTTAAAGCACAGGAGTTTCTTGCTTAACAGAGGAACATTCTTAGTGAACTGACTGAACCCAGCATGTAATTAGTCTGTGGAACTCCTTGTAACAGGATGTGATGCTGGCATCTAGCCTGGATGCCTTTAAAAGGAGATCGGACAAATTTCTGGAGGAAAAGTCCATCACAGGTTACAAGACACGATGGGTATGTGTAACTTCCTGATTTTAGAAGTAGACTACCTCAGAATGCCCGATGTAATGGAGGGCACCAGGATGCAGGTCTCTTGTTGACTTGTATGATCCTGAGGCATCTGGTGGGTCACTGTGAGATACAGGGACTAGGTGGGTCTTTGATCTGATCCAGCTGGGCTCTTCTTTTGTTCTTATGTTTTTAACTGAAGAATGTAACATGTAAGGCAACCAGCCCGCATGCCTCTCCGGCTATCCTGTTCCAAAAACAGGAGAATCATGAGTAAATAGGAATAGGCACTCAGGGGAAGTTTGACAACTTTGTTGCTATCTCTCCAGCCTCTTCGTGGTCCCACGGCAGTAGGTCGCAATTGCTGTTCTGGCGTCAAACTTCCTATCGACAGGATAACAAAATAGTCAAATCAAGAGTCATTAAAAATGCAGGCCTCCAAATTGTCGACGACACAAACCAGTGTGAACAGAAGGTTTCGGGCAGTTGTAATAGAGGAACATTCAGCACGCAATAAAGACGCAGTGGCTGACGTTGTTTGGGATTCTGCAAATGACTTGCAATGAGAATTGTGCTGAATTATTGAAACACAGACACAGCTAAGGATGCCCTGGATGGTGTTTGTGTAGCAAATAATGCCAAGGAGCCAACAGTGAGTTTCTCCAGCCCTTTATTGATGGGCCAAATACATTCTCAATGCAACGCCGCTGATGGCCAGAGAGTTATGCTAATATCCTTGTGCCTGGAAGCCTTTGGTTGCCATCCAGGGCTTTCCTCCAAGCCAGGACTAGCCCTCCATCTGGCCCTCCATTCAGAGGCTGTAACTGGTGTCTCTCCCTCATCTTTTCCTGGGACAAAGGAAGTCACATCATATTTGCTTAGGGGCATAGCGGGGAAGGGAGTCAGGGAACCACATGGGCTGTGCCAGTTTTCATAGCTATCTCCCCAGTAACTGTAGGTTACATCTGTAGGACAGATCCGTTTCCATGTTGTCAGACCCGTGCACAGATTCCATGGGCTTTCATGCCACTCCCTTCTGCTAGAATCCCAACCTCCCTGCCCTTCACACAGGTTTGGCTTTGGGCTTGGCACCCTTAACATGAGAGGAACTAGTCTTGACCATGGGGGAGGGTCAGTACCAGGGGCTTACCTGGCTTGCCGTGTCTCCTCAAGCGGCCATTCTGCATGCAAGTCCAGCTACATGCAGGATGCTGACCCCTGCCCTCCCTCCCGTTTCTACAGTCTGGGCCGTGCCTGGTTGCCTTTTGGGGCTGGGTCAGAATTTGTCTGTTCACCTGATTGGCTCTTAGTGTCAGTTTTATCATCTACTCCAGACCACGGTTGGTTCCCCCCACCCATTTCCTTTCTTACTAACTTGGTCACTTGGAGGCTGGTGTGGGCATGAAGGCGTGAAGTTGAGCTCTTGGTGTGCACCCAGAGGTCAGCAAAGGCAGGGCGTCCCACCTGTCTCCCATTCCTCAGTTGACCTCTGCTGAGAGGTGCTGGCAAGGTCATCCCTGGCCTGGATTGCTTGACCCGCCTCAAATGTTCACTGGCCTGGGGGAGCCCCTGTGGTTCAGCTTTCTCCACCCCTGTGGGCACTGACTGTGAGAAGCTGGCACCCCCTTTGCAAAGGGTGTGTCTTTCAGTCAGGGTGGGAATGCTGGTATTCCTTGGCATCCTTTTAGATTGTGAGCCCTTTTGGGACAGGGAGCCATTTAGTTATTTGATTTTTCTCTGTAAACCGCTTTGTGAACTTTTAGTTGAAAAGCGGTATATATATACTGTTAATAATAATAAAATGCCCACCAGGGGCCCGGCTGCTGTCTGACACCCTTTCAGCAAGCCGCCACTCAGTGTCATAACTAGAAGGGGTGCAAAGCGCTATGTTTTGCAGGGATCCTCAGTGCGGCATGAAGCAGCCCCTCTCCCTCCATTTTGGAACCATTCTGGGTGGTGGGAACAAAATGGAGGTGAACACCTTTCAGGTCTTTGAAGAGCACTGACAGCAACTGTTGCCCTGCACATGCCTGATCTTGTCTGATCTTGGAAGCTAAGCAGTGTCAGGCCTGGTTAGTACTTGGATGGGAGACCACTTGGGAATACCAGGTGCTGGAGGCTTATACCAGAGTCTTTCGAGACTGAAGGTTGCCAACCAACCATCGCATCCCCTCTCTACCTTCTCTTCTCCAGGCTGAACTTACACAGTTCCCTCAACCTTCCCTCGTAGGGCTTGTTCTCCGGCCCTCTCATCATCCTCATCACTCTTCTCCGAGACCGCTCCAGTTTGGTTGCATCTTTCTTTATCAACAGCTATAAAATTCCATTCCTGTTACCTCCTTCCAGGTACTTTACGATGTTTCCCAGCAGAGAAAAGCAAACAGGCTCATGAGTCGACAGGGGAGATTTGGAGGCAGGAAGGGCTGGCCTGCCACACTTCATAAACCTGCCGTTTCGAGAAGTGTATAAGTGATGCTCAGTTAGGAGAACTACTGAATTCTTCTTTTATTTCTTTTTCTTTTTTTGCAGCGGCTGATGCTGCTTATAATCTATTTTGCTTCGATTGCAAGTTTATGTAGCTATCAGGACTCTGCTACGGCTGTACAGGAACTTTGGGAGCTTAAAGGCAAGAGAGATTGCCTTGAAAACGACCAGGGACAGCCTTGACCGCTGAACAATTAACAGCATAGTACTGGTCCCCTGTAAATGGCAGAAATGAAAGGTATCTCTGGAGGGGGCCAGTCAGATCCTTCCCTGGTGCTATGGAGCTACACTGGCTGTTGAATTTCATGAACTTAAAACAGCGTGGCTTACAATAAACATTCATTCATTCATTCAGTGGCGTTTTGAGCTTGGCACCGGGCTATACGGTCATTAGCTACGCCACTGCATTCATTCATTCATTCATACATTTAAAGCAGTGGTTCTCAAGCTTTTTAGCACTGGGTCCCGCTGGGTCCCGCTTTTTAAAATGATAAATCTGTTGGAACCCTCTGGAAATGATGTCATTAACCTGGATATGATGCCATGGGCAGAAGTGACATCATCCAATTACAATGCAAGTTTGGTGCCAGAAGCTTGGCACCGGGCTATACGGTCATTAGCTACGCCACTGCATTCATTCATTCATTCATTCATACATTTAAAGCAGTGGTTCTCAAGCTTTTTAGCACTGGGTCCCGCTTTTTAAAATGACAAATCTGTTGGAACCCTCTGGAAGTGATGTCATTAACCTGGATATGATGCCATGGGCAGAAGTGACATCATCCAATTACAATGCAAGTTTGGTGCCAGAAGTGGTGCAACCCGAGGCAAGGGGAAAAGTTTCCCCTTACCCTGTATTGTGCTGCACTGGCCCCAATGGGTCTACTCAGGAGGTGACACTGATCACCTGGGAATGGGGTCAGGATCTAGCATGACCACTGGATCTTGGCACCACCTTCCATTTCCTGCCCACCTGCTCCTGGGAATGTCCACCGCCCACCCTCTTCCCGCGCTGAAACACCTTAAGAACATAAGAACAGCCCCACTGGATCAGGCCATAGGCCCATCTAGTCCAGCTTCCTGTATCTCACAGCGGCCCACCAAATGCCCCAGGGAGCACACCAGATAACAAGAGACCTCATCCTGGTGCCCTCCCTTGCATCTGGCATTCTGACATAACCCATTTCTAAAATCAGGAGGTTGCGCATACACATCATGGCTTGTACCCCGTAATGGATTTTTCCTCCAGAAACTTGTCTAATCCCCTTTTAAAGGCGTCTAGGCTAGATGCCAACACCACATCCTGTGGCAAGGAGTTCCACAGACCAACCACACGCTGAGTAAAGAAATATTTTCTTTTGTCTGTCCTAACCCGCCCAACACTCAATTTTAGTGGATGTCCCCTGGTTCTGGTATTATGTGAGAGTGTAAGGAGCATCTCCCTATCCACTCTGTCCATCCCCTGCATAATTTTGTATGTCTCAATCATGTCCCCCTCAGGCGTCTCTTTTCTAGGCTGAAGACGCCCAAACGCTGTAGCCTTTCCTCATAAGGAAGGTGCCCCAGCCCCGTAATCATCTTAGTCGCTCTCTTTTGCACCTTTTTCATTTTCACTATGTCTTTTTTGAGATGCGGCGACCAGAACTGGACACAATACTCCAGGTGTGGCCTTACCATAGATTTGTACAACAGCGTTATAATACTAGCCATTTTGTTCTCAATACCCTTCCTAATGATCCCAAGCATAGAATTGGCCTTCTTCACTGCCGCCGCACATTGGGTCGACACCTTCATCGACCTGTCCACCACCACCCCAAGATCTCTCTCCTGATCTGTCACAGACAGCTCAGAACCCATCAGCCTATATCTAAAGTTTTGATTTTTTTGCCCCAATGTGCATGACTTTACACTTACTGACATTGAAGCGCATCTGCCATTTTGCTGCCCATTCTGCCAGTCTGGAGAGATCCTTCTGGAGCTCCTCACAATCACTTCTGGTCTTCACCCCTCGGAAAAGTTTGGTGTCGTCTGCAAACTTAGCCACTTCACTGCTCAACCCTGTCTCCAGGTCATTTATGAAGAGGTTGAAAAGCACCGGTCCCAGGACAGATCCTTGGGGCACACCACTTTTCACCTCTCTCCATTGTGAAAATTGCCCATTGACACCCACTCTCTGCTTCCTGGCCTCCAACCAGTTCTCAATCCACGAGAGGACCTGTCCTCTAATTCCCTGACTGTGGAGTTTTTTCAGTAGCCTTTGGTGAGGGACCGTGTCAAACGCCTTCTGAAAGTCCAGATATATAATGTCCATGGGTTCTTCCGCATCCACATGACTGTTGACCTTTTCAAAGAATTCTATAAGGTTCGTGAGGCAAGACTAGTTCTGGTTGCCGCATCTCAAAAAAGACATAGTGGAAATGGAAAAGGTGCAAAAGAGAGCGACTAAGATGATTACGGGGCTGGGGCACCTTCCTTACGAGGAAAGGCTACGGCGTTTGGGCCTCTTCAGCCTAGAAAAGAGACGCTTGAGGGGGGACATGATTGAGACATACAAAATTATGCAGGGGATGGACAGAGTGGATAAGGAGATGCTCTTTACACTCTCACATAATACCAGAACCAGGGGACATCCACTAAAATTGAGTGTTGGGCGGGTTAGGACAGACAAAAGAAAATATTTCTTTACTCAGCGTGTGGTTGGTCTGTGGAACTCCTTGCCACAGGATGTGGTGTTGGCGTCTAGCCTAGACGCCTTTAAAAGGGGATTAGACAAGTTTCTGGAGGAAAAATCCATTATGGGGTACAAGCCTTGATGTGTATGCGCAACCTCCTGATTTTAGAAATGGGTTATGTCAGAATGCCAGATGCAAGGGAGGGCACCAGGATGAGGTCTCTTGTTATCTGGGGTGCTCCCTGGGGCATTTGGTGGGCCGCTGTGAGATACAGGAAGCTGGACTAGATGGGCCTATGGCCTGATCCAGTGGGGCTGTTCTTATGTTCTTAAACTACAATTCCCAGGAGGCCTTGCAGGTCTTTTGTTTTCTTGTGTGCTCCCTGGGGCATTTGGTGGGCTGCTGTGAGATACAGGAAGCTGGACTAGATGGGCCTATGGCCTGATCCAGTGGGGCTGTTCTTATGTTCTTATGCAAACTTACCCTGCCAGACCTGGATCCAGCCTCCTGGACACTAAAGTCAGTGCATAAGCCTTATGGCACGTTTGTGACACCCCCAGGTTGGCACAAGTGACTTGGGCCAGCCTAACCTGGGGGTTAGGATTGCGCCCTTTGGCTTCCAACCTAAGCCACGATCAGCCAGAGGTCCATTAGCTGGAACGGTCGTGCCATTATTTTGCATGGCTTGGAATCCAAACAGTCCAGTTCAGAAGTCAAAGCAGAACACAGAGATGAATCGTTCTCCAACGACAGAGCCCTCCCCCCCTTTTCAGTGCCCCATGAACCAGGCCTCTCTCCCACTGGGAGCCAGGCCAGCACCTCTGCACCTGCAAGCCTCTCAACTGAGGCATGACTGTGGCTTTTCTAAATGGGCAAAAACTTATTTCCTCCCTATAATATCACGACAGCTATCAGGACAGTAAATAAACCAGGCACAACACTGTCTTATCTCAGCGGTCTGCAGTATAGAAAGCCATACAGCATTCGGTTCAGCTGCCTGCAGACTCCAAAATAATGCACGCTCTGTATTGCCGGCAAACGGCTTCCCCTTTCACGTGACCTTGATCAGATGTAAATATTTCCAGAATTAGATCTGTTTCTTCAAGCCCTATTTAAAAGGTAACTTCGCTGGCAGGTTTGCTGAAACCCACTCGCCCCCGAAGAACGGCTACGGGTTATTTGCTGATGACAAAATACTTGCCCATTTCGGTTTTCAATGGAAGGAAGGGGAACAATCTCCTCTCCATAAAAGCACAGAAGTGTGCTTTAGAAAAACATCAGGCACCTATGGAGAACCTTGCTGCTCCGAGAAGAGGTGGTGGAGGCCTCCTCCACTGTTTGGGAACCTGATGGAGGTTGAAGAGGTCAGACTAGCTGGGCAGCCCAGTCCTATCCAGCACTGGTGCAATTGGGCTGCTTGGCCTACAGCACTGGAACTGAGCAGGCTGGAGGTCTCCTCGGGATAAGGGAACATTTGTTCCCTTAGCCTTGTGGTTTTCAAACTCTCTGGGAGTTCGAAACCAGCAGTTAGTCCTTGCGGCGAAGGGGCGGCAGCAGGGGCTGGGGGGAAGGCGGCGATGCAAACCTCGCGCAGGGCTCCCCGCACTCCCAGGAGGCTGCAGGAGGCTGTGATAAGTGCAGTCAAGCCCCTGCAGCCCCCTGAGCGGCGCGGTCCTGGGGATTGTACCGCTGCCTCCTCCTTGCCTCCTAGCTGCCCCCGTTCCTTAAAGAGCCCAGGGCCCTCAGGCTGGGGTGTCGCGACGCCCCAGTCTGAAAACCACTGCCTTAGCCTGTGTTGAGCGCCAGGCTGCCCAATGGGGCTTCTTGGATATAACCTGAGAAACCTGCGTCAGGAGGGAAGGCTTGGGAAGGGAAATAGGATAAGTGTCAGCTGGCTTTGCTTATCCCACCCCACCTGGGCCTGATCTACCCCCACCCTCCACCAATCCAGAAAGACCCCCTCCTTTGCGCAGAGAAGAGGCAGCCTTTTGCAGAAGGGGATGGAAGCTGGTAAAGGGGACACCCCAACCACCTAGAGCAGGAGGAGGCAACTGCAGCCCTGTCTGGTCTCCTGCCTGCCCCAACATCCGAGACACCCTTTTGTGTTCCCTGTTGCCAGCTTCCACGTGTATCATGGCACAGGTTGAGCGCAAGGTACAGGGGAGTCCCGGTGATAAGCTTCCTCCCATCAGCTCCTGATTGGATCAGCCTCACTAGTGCTGCAGGGGGTTCCAGTTGCCCCATTCCCCTTGTGCTCAGTCTAAATTCCCACCAACCTGGACCCAACTTCCACTAGCTTCACAAGCACATGCAGTGTTAGAGTTCGGGAGGGGGAGAAATGGAGGAGAACATGATCATGGAAGCCCCTACCTACAGTAAGTTTGCAATTGTGTGCTTGCCTTGGAGCAAGACTAATGTCTTGACCTTTAAAGGTATCTATAGTTAGTAATTCTTTGAAAAATACACTAGGACTTGAGCCTAGCTGGTAGCCAGTATAATAAGCATTGTGGGGGTATTGGGGAGACTCTATTTAAAATAAATTTTTAAACTCGTACGTAATTGTGATTTAAAAAAAATTCTTAATTAGTTAATTAAGTGATTTGATTTTATCATATGGGGAGGGAAATTTTTTCTGGGCAGCAGATGCTTTAGCTATGCCATTTCTTTATGGTGTTTCTGTGACTGCTAGTACTGGAGCTAATAAAGCTTAGGGTTGGACTGGAAGTCTCTTGTCTGTTCTAATGCTTTCTCCCAAGTCAGCCTGTTGGTCCATCAAGGTCAGCCTTGCCAAGAAAGACTGGCAGTATCTTATCCAGGGTGGCAGACAGGAATTTCTCCCTATCTTAACCAGAGATGCTGTCAAAGATTGACCCTGGGGCATCCAGCATGCCAAATGGGTGAGCAACCATAGAGCTACAGTTCTTCCCTGTCTCAACTGTGTAGCTACAGCATCAGGGCAGGAGGTCTGGTCCAGAGGGTAGAGCCTCCGTTAACCTGAAGATAACATCAGAAGGTCGCCAGGTCACTGGCAGCTCCCTGAATGGCTGAGAATGGCGAGACCTTGAAGCAGCTGACAAGCCCAGCTGGGTGATTCCACCTGCTCTTGGTGTGAGCAAGAAGCGTCTTGGCTGCCCTCCATGTGAGAGATGGAGCTGCTTGTCAGCCTGCGTGGGAGAACTGGAGGCCAGTAGTGAGACCAAACCAGGAAGATTCATCTGAAACGTTGTTGGTTCTTGAAAGAAAGAACCTTTATGATTGTAAAAATGCCCTTGAGGGATTTAGAAACACCTGCCTATGTAAACCGCCTGGAATAAAGTCAGAAGAGTCATCTGATGACCAGAAAGGCGGTATATAAATACCTAGTTGTTGTTGTTGTAAAAATTTTTAACACCCCCATATCTTTATAACAGACCCACAATTTTAAATAGTCCCCATATGACAACTTAGAGGCCTCAAAAAGGCACTTCTGGTTTTGTTTGTTTGTTTGTTTTTTCCCAAAAAACTGGAAGTGCCACCTCTCTGACACCCTCTCCAGATGTGTACCAGGGGCAATGCACCCCCTGCCCCTCCTTAACTACACCACTGCCATGTCTTTGGCTGTTTAGAATTGGACAAACCTGCATAGGACCCTAGGAGAAGGAAGACTTCAGAAGCCTGCCTGCCGCCCTTAAATTATCCACCCAGTGCTCAGACCTAATTTGGGAAGCCTGAAAGGCATTGCTTGAGTCTGGGTTTTGACATTCTAATTGCTATGTTGAGATTTGGCAGAGAAATGTATTCTGTGTTCCCTTTCTCCTTATTAGGTACATTAATCTAAGAACACAGGGAAATCACAGAGCTTCTGTCTCATTAGCATCTCAATATCTAATAACACAAGGCATGGTGAGTCATGTGACCTGTGGATCATTGGTGATATTTTAATCAGATCTGTTGGAATTTTTTTTTTTTAATGTTACTGCCTATTCCGAGGTTGTGACAATGTAAGTCAATAAAGTACACGAACTCAAGGACTGCAATACGAGGACATTTCCAGTGCCAGTAGCCCCCCCTGGGTACATTTAACCCAGTGGCAATTCTTCCTCCTGGGTAAAAGTCATCAAATCTTTAGTGGTTGACTTAGCACTGCCTAGTCTATGATAAATTAAGGGTGTATCCTAACCTGCGCCAGTACAGCCTGACCGCAGTGGCCTGTGCTGTATCCTACACAGGTTAGGAGCAGGCTGGAGGTCACATCAGGGTAAGGGGATATTTTTCATCTTACCCGGTGCTGAGTCCCAGCCTGCCCTATGGGGCTACTCAGATCTGTGCCAGCTATTCAGGACTCCGAGGCCTGGGAGCAGGGGTTAGTATAAGGCATGTGCTGCCAGTGATCTCAACCCCCTCCTCGGCCTAATCTCCCCTGTTCTGCCCTCCCCTGCCCAGAAACACCCCACCCCCAGAATGGCCTCCCACCACACTCTCCCGCCACCTGCACTGTCCAGTGTGAACATCCCTCCTCCAGCCAATGTAGGGGCTGGATCTGGAATGGGTGAGCCAGGAAGGACCTCCGTACCGGCACAGCTGACTTCCGAGTTGGCACAAACCTGCCTTACAGTAGCTTGTGACACTCAGGAACCAGCACAGAGGGCCTGCACCAGCTCAAGTTACAGCCCACGTAAACCAGAAGTGCTTTTCAGAAGCATAAGGGCATGCAAAGGATGGTGTTATTAATGAGCACAATTTTTGCAAAAGTCCTTGTTAAAAGATAAAACAATCCCCTTGGACTCTGCCTGCATCCATTTGTGTATGTGCAGACATGGATTTGAGCATTAGAATCCCGGGATAGAACTCAGCAGACAAATTAGTCTTGGGACTGGATGCAGATTGAATCTTTAATCTCGGATTCCTTCTCCTCCCTTACACAAAAGATTGTATTGGCAACCTTCAGTCTCGAAAGACTATGGTATCGCGCTCTGAAAGGTGGTTCTGGCACAGCGTCTAGTGTGGCTGAAAAGGCCAATCCGGGAGTGACAATCCCTTCCACACCGGGAGCAAGTGCAGTCTGTCCCTGGTCTGTCTCCCTGGCTATGGGCCTTCCTTCTTTGCCTCTTAGCCTCAGACTGTTGGCAAAGTGTCTCTTCAAACTGGGAAAGGCCATGCTGCACAGCCTGCCTCCAAGTGGGCCGCTCAGAGGCCAGGGTTTCCCACTTGTTGAGGTCCATCCCTAAGGCCTTCAGATCCCTCTTGCAGATGTCCTTGTATCGCAGCTGTGGTCTACCTGTAGGGCGCTTCCCTTGCACGAGTTCTCCATAGAGGAGATCCTTTGGGATCCGGCCATCATCCATTCTCACGACATGACCAAGCCAACGCAGGCGTCTCTGTTTCAGCAGTGAATACATGCTAGGGATTCCAGCACGTTCCAGGACTGTGTTGTTTGGAACTTTGTTCTGCCAGGTGATGCCGAGGATGCGTCGGAGGCAGCGCATGTGGAAAGCGCTCAGTTTCCTCTCCTGTTGTGAGCGAAGAGTCCATGACTCGCTGCAGTACAGAAGTGTACACAGGACGCAAGCTCTGTAGACCTGGATCTTGGTATGTTCCGTCAGCTTCTTGTTGGACCAGACTCTCTTGTGAGTCTGGAAAACGTGGTAGCTGCTTTACCGATGCGCTTGTTTAGCTCGGTATCGAGAGAATGAGTGTCGGAGATCGTTGAGCCAAGGTACACAAAGTCATGGACAACCTCCAGTTCATGCTCAGAGATTGTAATGCAGGGAGGTGAGTCCACATCCTGAACCATGACCTGTGTTTTCTTCAGGCTGATTGTCAGTCCAAAATCTTGGCAGGCCTTGCTAAAACGATCCATGAGCTGCTGGAGATCTTTGGCAGAGTGGGTAGTGACAGCTGCATCGTCGGCAAAGAGGAAGTCACGCAGACATTTCAGCTGGACTTTGGATTTTGCTCTCAGTCTGGAGAGGTTGAAGAGCTTTCCATCTGATCTGGTCCGGAGATAGATGCCTTCTGTTGCAGTTCCAAAGGCCTGCTTCAGCAGGACAGCGAAGAAAATCCCAAACAAGGTTGGTGCAAGAACACAGCCCTGCTTCACTCCGCTTCGGATGTCAAAAGGGTCTGATGTGGAGCCATCGAAGACAACAGTGCCCTTCATGTCCTTGTGGAAAGATCTGATGATGCTGAGGAGCCTGGGTGGACATCCAATCTTGGGGAGAATCTTGAAGAGGCCGTCTCTGCTGACCAGGTCGAAAGCCTTTGTGAGATCTATGAAGGCTATAAAGAGTGGCTGTCGTTGTTCCCTGCATTTCTCCTGCAGTTGTCTAAGGGAGAATACCATATCAGTGGTGGACCTGTAGGCTCGGAATCCACACTGCGATTCTGGATGCAGAGGACCTGTCTCTTCCGTGGACCGATTTGCAGCACACGGACTGCGTGCAAAACAGTGGCAATCTCACAAAATCTCAAGCTGGTAGCAGACATCCTCTGCATGCCTACCTTGAGAGCAAGCACCACTGAATATAGTGGGACTTACTTTGGAGTAAACATGCCTAGGATTGCGCTGTTAGGAAAAATTAAAATTCCTTCCTTCCTGCCACCGTCTTCCTTGAAAGTAAAGATGCATTAAGCGGCTTAGTTAAACTTTAATCCTCTTCATAAAACATTTAAAGTTTTTGTTCTCCAAGACACACACTCAGTCTTTCCAGGGGGTCGGGCTGTTGCATTAGGTACATACAAAAATGTTGACTTGGCAGAAAAGAGCACAGGGAAGCAACAGGGCAGTCAATTTTACAAAGCAAACATGTCTCTCCTTTACCTGCAGGGGGAAAATAACATTTGTTTGTTTTAATGCTGTAGCCATGGAACTGTACTTCCTATACCTGCCTTCAAAATCATTCAGGGAATGCACCCCCAACACACTGTTAAAAGCCACCAAAAAAAAAAAAGCAATTCAAGAACAGCCTAATAATAGCCTCAAGAGCTTAATTAACTCACGAGCTCTCTCTAAGTAATGACTCTCGCCTTTGTGTACCGGTAAAGGAGGTTTTGGGAACAATCAGCTCACAGAGCACTCATCTAAATAAAGTCACCCGCCACTGGCTTCTCTAAACAGTATTGAACTCCCATCAGAAATGTTCGGGGCTGAGCTGTAAGAAGCCAGAAGCTGGGAACTATGCCGGAGGTGAAAGCTGAGAGGTTCTACCTATCTCAGTGATCTTGGGCAGGAGGTCTGGTCTAGAGGGCAGGAGGGCTGGTCTAGAGGGCAGAGCCTCCATTGGCCCGAAGATAATATCAGAAGATCGCCAGTGTGAGGACACCATCAGCTCCTTGAACGGCTGAGAATGGCGAGACCTTGAAGCAGCTGACAAGCCCAGCTGAGTGATTCTACCTGCTCTTGGTGTGAGCAAGAAGCGTCTTGGCTGCCCTCCATGTGAGAGATGGAGCTGCTTGGGAGAACTGGAGGCCAGAAGTGAGAACAAGCCAGGAAGATCCATTCTGAAATGTTGTTGGTTCTTGAAAGAGAGAACCTCTATGATTGCAAAAATGGTGTGGGCAATGGTGTGTGCAAGAAGTGTGTAAAGAGCAAATTAGAACTAAGTATTGAGAACATTGTAATTATTAGAAACTTAGTACAACTGTGAGGGTATTACGTGGTGATCTGAAGAGTGACTCCTAGTAACCCTCTGCTACGGTAGCACCCTGTCCGAAGATTGAAGCCTGATCTTGTGATTGGCTGCTCAGTGTCTTAGAGCAGTGATTTTCAATCTTTTTTGACTCACAGCACACTGATAAGGTACTAAAATTGTCTAGGCACACCACCAGTTTTTTTACAATTGGCAAGGCACACCATGCTGTTGGTGAGCGGCTTCCATCCCCCGCATCCTCCAATGCCCCTACTAATAAATGCCCCTCCCCCAAATTCCCATGGCACACCTGTGGACCATTTGCGGCACACCAGTGTTGAAAATGGCAGCCTTAAAAGACACCTGGGAAAGGTGGGCTTTATCAGTTTGGAAGGCCTGGGGGGGGGGTATCTTCAGGTCATTCTGCCTTCCAAATGGTTCTCTCTCTTCACTAAATATAGGAGAACAGGTGAACTACTGCCTTTACTATACTCAAGGGAACTTATGCCCCATAAGAGTCAAGTCAGTAAGTATAGGGGTTTTAAGGTTTTTTTTTTTTATTATTTTCATGCGTGTCTTTGTTAAAACACAATAAACCCTATAGAGATTTATGTCTTCCCTGAATCAGATAGAATCTTCATGATCTATATCCTTTTAAATAAAATTCCTAGACTTTACCACTTGACTGTTGTGAGTTTTAAGGGGAACTGAGTCTATAGAAATGCTGCCTTATTTTCTACAGGCTACTTCTTTGAGTAAGGTATAGCCTGATCATAAGCCCTGGGTGGTGGCAAGATACTTTAGTTTTCTTAAGGGTTTTTACAAGGTGGGCAGATCAGCTCCCAGGAGAGGAGTTGGGATCAGCTAGTCTCATAAAGTTGAGCACAAAGTTCAACTTTAGTTGAAATAAAGTTGAAAGTTATTTAGTTGAAATAAAGTTATGCTCATAAAGTTGAGCATAAAGGAGCATAAAGGAGTTGGGCTCCCAGTCTTATAATATAGGTGTGTGTGTTTGTGTATTTAATTATTTGGGGGATCATGATAAAAAAAGATTGAAGCCCCCTGCCCTAACTAATCCAGTATCCATCTCTGGACAGTGGTTACCCTGATGCTTCTGGGTGCTATCTCCACAAGCAGGAGATAAGCACAGGCTCCCCCCCCCACCCCAGCCACTCCCTGCAACTCATAACTGAAAGACGTACCAGCCCTAAACTTGAAAGCAGCATAAAGCCATCATGGGAAGATGCAACTGATAAGACCAGACAGTGACAGAGCCAGGAGACACTATAGCTGCATATTTTTTTTTCCAGTTAGCATTATTATGCAGGGGATGGATGGAACAGCTAAATTATAGAGGAGATGAAGTTTGATGGATTGAAGATGGATTGAGTGATTTTATTCTCCCTCTCACATAACACCAGAACCAGGGAACATCCATTAAATTTGAGTGTCAAGAGAATTAGAACAGACAAATGGAAGTATTTCCTTACCTACCTAGCATGTAATTGGACTGTGGAACTCCTTGCCACAGGATGTGGTGATGGCATCTGGTCTAGATGCCTTTCAAAGGGGTTGGACTGATTTGTGGAGGAAAAGTCCATCACAGGTTGCAAGCTGTGATGGGTATGTGCAATGTCCTGATTTTAGAGGTAGGACCGGATGTAAGGGAGTGGGCGTAGGTCTCTTGTTGTCTGGTGTGCTCCTTGAGGCATCTGGTGGACCACGGTTACAGGAAGCTGGACTAGATCAGCCTGTGGCTTGATCATCCTTGACAAATTAACCATGCGGCTTCTGGTCTTCTGTTTCACCCACTTCCTCACTTTTCCTTGCAATCCTCTCCATTCCGAAGTGCCAGTTCAATCTGCACTCTGAACCAGAGTCACCCTCTTCACCTCACATGGGCTCAGGGTGGACACACACACAGCATTTCTCAGGGATACAAACATCCTTGTGTCTGCCTGTCTTTTTGTGCCAGTCTTTCCGGGATCTCACATCGCCCAATAATTGCAGGTGCTCATGTGAGTTTTCTTGCATGTAGAAGCATTAAATCAGTGTGTGCATGTGAGAAAATGAAAACAAATGCTACTATATAAACAGAATTAACTTGCACTGTTTTTGCTAAGTTTATGTTCCTTTATGTGGTGATGTTGCCCAAGATTTAGAAGCCTTTCAGTTCTGATTTGTTCTTTTTATTGGCTGCAGCTATAAATGTGGCAGTTGTTTTTATTAGTTTTTCTTCTCCTCTTATTGCTGCAGTGGCATCCCTTGCAGGGATCATAATCACTGTTGCCTAAGTGGTCTTGCCTGTGTTGCTTTGCTGATCATAGATGCTATCGGGGTAGAGAGCTGTAGCAAATTAGTTTCCTCTCCCTCCCAGCTCCTGGACACCTTTAGCTTTCCAGTTTTCAAGACTGATAATGTGTGTGCTCAAGGGTTGGTGCAAAATGTGAATACAGTTGTGTGTCCCCTTATCTGCAGATTCAGAATCTGTGGCTCTGGTTATCTGCAGTTCCCCACGACCCTCTGTGCCACCCTGGACCCTGGTAATGGTGGGGCCATTACCTTTGCTTATATTTATAGTCATGCAAAGAAATTATGCACTAGCTTTAACCAGATGCTATAGCAAGACAAGCAGGCAGGCAGCCTGCAGCTAGAGGAGATGACTCGCAAAAATGAACAGGAAGCACGTTCACTGAGTCATCCCCTCTAGCGGCAGGCTGCCTGCCTGTTTGTTTTGCTGTAAGCTTGCTTCTTAAAGCATCTGGTTAAAGCAAGTACATGATTCCTTAGTGCAAATATGAAACAACCTAAACAGAGGTAATGGATGCAGGGGAGGCACATCCGGCCATGGAGATAGGGTCCCTCCATATCTACAGTTTCCTGTATCTGTGGTGGGGCCAGGAACACATCCCCCATCAATATGGGAGGACACTTGTCCCCAGAACAGATGAGCATTGGAAGCTGTCTTGTATAAGTCTTGGTACATATAGCTCAGTATTGACAGCTCTGCTTGGAAGTAGCTGTTCAAGGTTTCTGAGAAGTAGTTTTGTCCAGGACAGGAGGTATGGTTTGGAGGTTTGAGCTGCTGCTTGCCCTGCCCAAAGAAATCTGAATGGGATCAGCTTGATTGTGCCTGGATGAGAGACTGGGAGCTGCTGTTGTGATCACCCTTTGAGAAAAAGAGGGGTTGTTGATGAGCCATGGTGAGAGGGGGGGAGGAATGTGAAAAATAAGTCTGTAGCTATCTGCAGAAAGCTTGGAAGGCATGAACTATGTAGCCAGAGAGATGACCACACTGTGAAGGATAACATCTGGAGAAGGAAGGGTTCTATGTGAATAGAACCAGAGCCATAACGGACTGCCCTGGTGCCCAGGGAGTGATGTCACGTGACTTTGTTATGTCACTTCTGCGTTCTCCACACTATCCTATGCAAGCATACTCAGAGGTTGGGAGCCTCCACAGATTTATTTATTTATTTATTTATTTATTTATTTATTTATTTATTTATTTATTTATTGGATTTGTAATCTCCCTTTCTCCCCGGGGGGCACCCAATGGGGTACACAAAGCCACCTGCACGTCTGTAATGGAAGATCAGAAGATCATCAGGTAGATGATGTGGTGTTTACAGCTATTCCATGTTTTGACAGCTGGCTGACAGCTCTGGGAAGGGCAGGGCTGGCTCCACAACTGTAATCAATCAAGGCCAATGGAGACCTGGTTGGACACCTGAGCTTCATTTGACCTTGATGGGGCTAAGGAGGTAGCTCACAGCTGAGCTGCATTTGCACTTAATGGGACACAAAGGATAAAAGGCAGCTTCAGAAGGACCAAAGGAGCAGGACACTGACCCAGCCAGAAGCGGGACGCTGACCCAGAGGGAAACCCAGACCCAGAGGGAGATGCTACCTGACCCAGAGGAGACCTGACCTGACTTGACTGGAATTTGACCTTGGATTGTGACCCGGCATATTGGGACTGTGATTTGGCAATCTGCATTTATTGGACTGGGACTTGACTCTGATGCGTGCTTACTACCTGGGTGAGTTAGCAAAGGGAAACTAACCAGCCTTATGCGGGCATGATACCTAGTGGGGAGGAGCTGTGACACAACAACGTCAGAGAGAACCTGGAAGCGAATGTCTTGAGGAACTTGCAGTACAAGACAGTCACTTCTGGGTTCTTCTCTATAGGGATACTATCTACAGTCACTTCACGCATCCTGTTCCGTCACCTGTGGTGTCTCCCAGCCTCAACAGAAGAAGGAATGGGGCGCATGAAGCCGCTAGTGCCTCCTCCATAACTTGGGGTGGGGACTGGGGACAGCCAAGCACCCCCATTTGGTGGAGCACCTGGGGCAGTCACATCCTAGTCACAGCTCTTCAAAGAATAATATTGTAAGACCCCCTACGAAGGTTTTCTGACAGTCTGCTAGTGTACACCGTCTTGAGTAAGCCTGATAAGAAAGGTGGTACATAAATACTATCATACAATAAATAGCCTGGATTGCACCTGGGTCCCCTCCACTCCTGTCAAGCAACAACCTAGTCCTAACACATCTTTTGGTCCAAGTATACTGAAGTCCTGGGTCGATCAGACTTGAACAAGCATGTCAACTCAGAGTTAAGTTTTGCAGAATTCAATGAGTCTTACTCCCAGGTAAGTGGGCATAGCTTTGGAGCCCTACACGCAATCTTATGCATATCCACTTGAAAGTAAGCCCTATTATTTCAATGGGGCTTACTCCCTGGTAAGCGCATATCAGATCACAACCCTCTTACGTCTTGATCACTACCCTCTTACGTCATACGTCTTAGTGTGGCAAGATGGGAGCAAAAGGACTGACACCTTTAGTCCCCATGAAGCCAAAGGGTCATGAATCTAGACTTTACTCCAAGTAGTGGTGTAGCTAGAGGGGTGCAAAGCACCAAGTCTTGCAAGGAGCCCCTTTGGAGCCATTACAGGTGGCGGGAGCAAAATTGAGGCGTATGCCCCTTACACACTGCAGTGAGACTTGGTGCTTTGCACCCCCTCTAGCTACGCCACTGACAAGTCGAGTTCACATGAAATTCTTGTCATAACAGCTTGACAGTGAGAAACACTGAAGACAAATATTTGGTTTGGGGACTCAGTACAATCCAGATGTTGTCTGTGCACCATTAACTTCTAGACGATATTTAGTGCGAGATTTATTAGGGGATGCAAATAGTACAAATTGGAAGTCCGATAATGGAGCCAGAGCCACCACAATGAATGATGATGATGCTTTGCTGTTCTTCAGAACAAGAAGAAAGGGAGCTTCCTGTGACAGGAGAGAACAAAGGGTAAACGGGCAATTTGGGGCTGCCGATGATGTGCTTTGGAGTACATCTGTTTGTGGGGTTGACAGCTAGTTTCCTATCTCGGAGCGGGCAGGAGGAGAGCTGCAAAGCTGCTCGAGGAACAGGGAGCAATATAATTTGTTGATTCTGGATTGTTCACATTCCTCGGGCAATTTTTTGACAAATGGCAGGCATGTCCATTTTTAAAAGTCAGAGAATAAACACCACCATCTCTTTCTATGACCTTACTAAATGACACAGGCTGCAATCCTAACCACACTTTCCTGAGAGTAAGCCCCACTGAACAAAATAGGACTTATTTCTGAGTAGGCCTGATTAGGATTGTGCCCACAGAGAAACTGTTTATGAATGAATGCACATCTTTTTTTGTGAGTGAGAGTGTAATATATTAAGGTGGTTGTTTTTGGTGAGTAAGATAGGAATAGAGGACCAAATCGTTGAGGCATGGTGGCTGAGTGGTTAAAAACACTGGACAGTTGGCTGGAAGGTCGGTAGCCCAGGGGTTCCAGACCCCAGTGCTGCAGAACAGGGTGAGCTCCTGTTACTTGCCTCAGCTCCTGCCAAACTAGCACTTTGAAAGCATGTAAAAATGCAAGTAGATAAATAGGAACCACTTTGGTGGGGAGGTAACAGTGTTCCATGCACTTTGGGGTTTAGTCAGGACCACAGAAGATGTCTTCAGACAACTCTGGCTCTCTTGGCTTGGAGATGGAGATGATCACTGCCCCCTGGAGTCAGACACGTCTGTGCAGGGGAAATTTTTACCTTTACCAAGGGCCAAATCCATTCCAACGTTCTAGTCATGATATAGCCAGGCCAATGGGGTGTGCTCTACATCCTATGGTGGGAGGGTAGTTATGGAGGCCTCTTCAAGGTAAGAGAACGTTTGATCCCTTCATTGCGGCTGTATCAGTGCTGGAATTTTGGATAGGATTGGGCCCCAAGTCTTACTGAACAGAATGGGCTTACTTCTGAGTCAAATGAATAACAGTTTTCAAGCACCTCTACCTGCATCGCACAGTGTCCCATCAAATGCCTCCAAAAGCATTCAAGGCAATAAGACACCTGCATCTTGGTGCCACCCCTTTGCATCTGGCGTTCTGAAGTAGCCTACTTCTAAAACCAGGAGGTTGCATGTATCCATTTCTAAGCCAACAGGTAGGGCCATGAAAATGAACAACTGAGGTGGGTTAAGAACTCTGCCAACCCTCCTGCTATGATTCACTCTGGAATGGAGAAGGTTAAGGAGTCCTTCGGCTGCCTCTCGCACTGTGCCAGAATGAATCAGTGGGTGAGGTCAACACGGCTGGTTCTTAAGCCCTTGTTCCTATAAATATATCTCTGGTTAATATATACAACTGCCATGTCTATTCTTAAGAAGAAATTACTCCAATACTGAATGTAAAGTAGATCTAATATCGTAAAGCACCTTCCTTGAAGAAAGCTGTATGGCAGCCTTCCCAGAAATCTATTATGTTCCTCTTACAATAATTCTGGGTTGTTTGGAGTGTATTAGGATGACTGTACTCATTTACTCATTGTAGTGCCATGCCATGTGTTCTTTGTAGGTAGAGATGTCACAGAGTGTTAAAGTCTGCCGCTACAAAGTTTGCAAGCACAACAAAGATGAGCAGCGCTGTGCCTGCTGAAGTCTGGAGCTAGGTGAGCAAATGGACCCAGCTGACAAAGGCTGCCAGCTTTTCATCC
Source organism: Tiliqua scincoides (assembly GCF_035046505.1). Classification (NCBI taxonomy): domain Eukaryota; kingdom Metazoa; phylum Chordata; class Lepidosauria; order Squamata; family Scincidae; genus Tiliqua; species Tiliqua scincoides. Next base: position 3,247,652 of record NC_089834.1, read on the forward strand.
AAAGCTTGGTGAGCTAAAGGTACTTTCGAAGGCTGGACCTTTGGCGAGCAAATGCAAACCCTTGCAGGGACTCAAGTCAGGGATTCGCAAAGAGTTGCAACTTCTGTGAACTGTGAACTTCTGTTACTCGCAAAGAGTTGCAACTTCTTCTCTTTATGCATGAAAAAGCTCAACTGAGATGCAGGCAATAAGTTTGTTTTGGGGGAAATCAGTAGAGAAAAGGAGACATGATTGACATGCAGCGGTTGTTAGAGTGGATACAGCAGCCATTTTCAACCACTGTGCTATGACACATTGGTGTGCTGTGAGTGGTCCATAGGAATTTGGGGGAAGGTCATTTATTAGTAGGGCCAATGTGGGGATGCGAGCCCCCCACTGGCAGCATGGTGTGCCTTGTCAATTTTAGGGCCTTATCAGTGTGTCATGAGATGAAAAAGGCTGAAAATTGTTGGGCTAGAGGGAGGTTCTTTTCCCTATCACACAACACCAGAACCAGGAGATAGCCTCTAAAATTAAGTATCAGGAGAGTCAGAACAGACAAAAGGAAATAATTCTTTACCCAGCCTGTGAATTGGTCTGTGAAACTCCTTGCCACAGGTTGTGGTGATGGTGCCTGGTGCAGATGCCTTTAAAAGGGGGCTAGGACAGATTGATGGAGAAAGCAGCCAGCACAGACTAGGATGGCTATGTGCGACCTCCTGTTTTTAGAAATAGGCTACCTCAGAATGCCAGGTGCAAGGGACGGCACCGGGATGCAGGTATCTTGTGGCCTTGTGTGCTCCCGGAGGCACCTGGTGGGCCACTGTGAGACACAGGAAGCTGGACTAGATGGGCCTTTGGCCTGATCCAGCAGGGCTCATAAGATGGATATATGTTCTTAAGGTAGATATGTATTGAACAGCAAGTACTGTACTGCACTTTTGGCTTACGTTCCATTGAGGTCACGGCCATTAGCCTTACGCTTTCCTCCAGAGAACCAAAATGTCCTTCTGTATGGCTTTACGTTATTCCATCTTGCACCGAGTTCCTTTTTAAACAGTTTTCATAGATAAGAGACTTGGACAGGCAAAACTGATGAGACAAGATAAGTGATCACAAAACCCATATGCCATAGTCTCCCATGTAGCATTGACAGAATGAAAGCAGAACCAGTCGCCATGCAAAAAATATGCCCCTACACTCTTCTTAGGCGTGAAACTGGGAAAGGCCATGCTGCACAGCCTGCCTCCAAGCGGGTTGCTCAGAGGTGGGAAACCCTGGCCTCTGAGCGGCCCGCTTGGAGGCAGGCTGTGCAGCATGGCCTTTCCCAGTTTGAAGAGACAATTGGCCAACAGACTGAGGCAAAGAGGCAAAGAAGGAAGGCCCATAGCCAGGGAGACAGACCAGGGACAGACTGCACTTGCTCCCGGTGTGGAAGGGATTGTCACTCCCGAATCGGCCTTTTCAGCCACGCTAGACGCTGTTCCAGAACCACCATCCAGAGCGCGATACCAGAGTCCTCCGAGACTGAAGGTTGCCAACAACACTCTTCTTAGCTGCAAATTGCTGCAGTCTGATCTTTGGGATTATTGCTAGCTGCCATAAAGGAAACAGATGTTTTTTCACACTGTGGTGTACAGTTTTGACCCAATGCTGATGCAAGATCCCATGAGAATTGTGCATCCTCTCCAGGCCGTAAGAAGAGTTGTGTTGGATCACCTAGTCCAACTTCCTGCATCTCCACCTTGACTGTCAATACTGCCTTCCTGATGGCCAACTAGAATCTCCTCTCTTGTCGTTTGTACCCATTGGATCTAGTTCTATGCACAGAGGCAGCTGAGAACCAATTTGGTCCTTCTTCCACAGGACAGCCCTTCAGGTCTTTGGCGAGCACCATCATATCCCCTCTCAGCCTTCTCTTCTCCGAGTTAAACATACCAAGTTCCCTCCACCTTTCCTCACAGGAAATTTGGCACCTGTTGGTCTGACCTAATAACAAACAGCTTCACATGTAAGTTCAGGTCCACCCCATGAGGTTGCAACCCATTTCTTGATGCTGGATCCACTAGATGGGTCGTGAGCCGATTTCAAGTGGACCCCATTCAGTTCACTGTGTATTTTATTTTTAATAGCTTAGACTTGATGCTACCATGGTATGTGACTGCATTTGGGGAAAAGTGACAGATCTGTATCTTTAAAAGGCTACTATGTATATGTTTTTAAACAATGATAGTCAATGGGGCTTACTCTTGGGTAAGTGAGGATAGGATTGCAGCCTTTGGGATTTTTAGGGAATTTTTTTTTAAAACAGGTCAGTAACTGTTTGGAAGGATTAGGATGGTTCTTTATTTTAAATAAATTTTTACATTCATACTTATTGTACACCTTTAATTTACTTAGGGCGCGATCCTAACCAACTTTCCTGCACCAAGGTAAGGGTAACACAGCTCCGAGGTAAGGGAACAAACATTGAGGAGGCCTCCGTGACTGCCCCCCCAATTGCAGGATTGGCACTGTTGTGTCAGTGTGGAAAAAGTGGTTAGAATTTGGGCCTTAATTTGATTTTGTCTTATGGGGAGGAAGTGTTAACAATTTTTCTGCTTGATGGTGTCACTTCAGGCCTTGGCCTCCCTTCCGGTGGGTCCTGACAGATTGACATTCTGAAAAGTGGGTCCTGGTACTACAACGTTTGAGAACCACTGACTTAGAGGGTTGTCTTCCCCTTTATTCCCCACTGTTTCTTCAGTTTATACCATGGGAGACATTATTTGCACAGGCCAAAAGAGACCATCTTGGGGAAACTTTCTGGGGTCCAAGTTTGGCAGACATTTATTAAATTTGTAATCCACCTTTCTCCCCAAAGGGCATCCAAAGATATCTCAATGGCACTTTTTCAGAGCCTGAGGGCCAAATCCTATCCAATTCTCTAGCACTGGGACAGCTGTGCCAACTGGGCATGACCTGCATCCTGCAATGAAGGGACAGTCCAAAGGGTCTCCTCCAGGTCAGGAAATGTGAGTTCCCTTTCCTCTGTGCTGCACCAGCACTGGAAAGTTGGATAGGATTGGGCCCTGAATCCTATTTTGGACAGACTAATGGAAAATGATTCTACATACATTAACTTAAAAAAGCGATTCTTGGATTTTATGTGGTGCGGGTACATTATTGTTGCATTGTGTCACATTTCATTATTTCGTGACAGGAGTATTTTATTGGGATTCTCAAGCCTTCTCATTAGTGAGAAAACTTGTCAGTGCAGAGCTGCTGAAGAAACCAGACATACTGGGAGCGGTAAAAGAGGTGACGCTTCAATTCAATACCCAGTAGATCTTAAGTACTCTGGAATGATGGCACACTTATTTGAAATCTGTACGTTTAAACACAACAACTGCCCTGCTTTGGGTATGTGACTTTATCCTGCTCCTACAGCACAAGGCTGAGGCATCAAAATAGTTTTTTCCACATACTTGGACTGGCTCTCTATGTATTCAATGAAAACAGATAGTGACGGGGGGGCAGTGTTGTGGTAGCAAACCCCACTCCTGCCACACTTACATGTTCCCAGGCACATCTACCTGTTTAAACACTGCAACACCTTGTAGGAAAGTCAACAAACACCTTTCTGCTGTCACATGGTGAGAGATTCATTTCCTGGTTTACCCAGCTGCATGGTGAACTGAGATTTGGGGAGGCAAGCTCTGGTCCTTCCTATTCTGGGAATATGTTTCTCTAATCCTGGGGTGCACTAATCCCAGCCCGGGGGTTGGATGCAGGGTTCAGATGGATCTAACTGCCTGTGAACTGATGTTTCCATTCTGCCCAGGTGCCACACAAAGTCCTCCTCAACTGGGGAACAGGGATGCTCAGGGCAATCGCGTCTGCCCAGACGTCCTGTTGCACGGACTTCTGGGATGCAGGGCAGCAAACACAACTGCCCAGAGCATCCCTGTACCCCGATCAAGCAGGACTTTGTGTGGCACCCAGGTGGAATGGATGGATACAGTCCATGGTCGAACAGGGACTGCTTTTCTAGTGCACAGTTGTGGCAAAGTTTGGCCACTGCTGCTCTAATCCATGGGTTATAAAAACATAAGAACAGCCCCACTGGATCAGGCCAAAGGCCCATCTAGTCCAGCTTCCTGTATTTCACAGTGGCCCACCAAATGCCTCAGGAAGCACACAAGACATGACCTGCATCCTGGTGCCCTCCCTTGCATCTGGCATTCTGATGTAGCCCATTTCTAAAATCAGGAGGTTGCAAATACCATTATGATCATAGAATCATGGGAGGGGCCTACAAGACCATCTAGTCCAACCCCTACCTGGAGCAGAAAATCCTCCTTGAGCATCTCCGGCAGGTACCTGTCAAGCCTCTGCTTAAAGATCTCCAGTGAGGAGGAGTCCACCAGCTCCCTCAGCAATCTATTCCAGGGCAGTTCATTTCTTACTGATGTCCAACCAGAATCTCCTCTCCTGCAGTTTGCACCCATTGGATCTCATTCTACTCTCAGAGATAGTTGAGAACTTACGTGTTTCTTCTTCCATATGACAGACCTTCAGGTCTTTGAAGAGCACCATCATATCCCCTCTCAGCCTTCTCTTCTCCGAGTTAAACAGTCCAAGTTCCCTCAACCTTTCTTCACTGGGCTTGTTCTCCAGCCCTCTCATCATCCTCATCACTGTTTTCTGAACCTGCTCCATAAGAACAGCCCCACTGGATCAGGCCATAGGCCCATCTAGTCCAGCTTCCTGTATCTCACAGCGGCCCACCAAATGCCCCAGGGAGCACACCAGATAACAAGAGACCTGCAAGGCTTCCTGGGAATTGTAGTTAAGAACATAAGAACAGCCCCACTGGATCAGGCCACAGGCCCATCTAGTCCAGCTTCCTGTATCTCACAGCGGCCCACCAAATGTTCTCCAGTTGTTCTCCAGTTTGGCTTCATCTTTCCTGAAGTGCAGTGCCCAGAATTGCACAGTAATTCAGGTGAGGTCTGACCAATGAGGAGTAAAGAAGAAGCTTGGAGCCTGTTCCTTGGCAATCAAGGGCTTCCACATACCAGGGTGACTCTAGCCACTCAAGCAGGTTGTTAGCTCTCCTCATCAAGAGAGCCATCAACACTTTGTGTTCCATTTGGAACCTTGCTGAGCAACCAGCTTATTTGCTGGTGTTGACTTCCAGATATGGTTCTAGGCTCCCACTAGCCAGAGCTCTCACTGGCAGTTCAACACTCTGCCAGCCTGCTGATGTGACATCCTGATAGACTTAAGTTTGCTAATCCAACCTGATCCTATAAAGAAGGGGATTACCCCTTAGACTCCAGCGGTGTTTCTCAAACTGTGGGTTGGGACCCACTAGGTGGGTAGTGAACCAATTTCAGGTGGTTTCCCATTCATTTCAATGTTTTATTTTTAATATATTAGACTTGATGCTAGCATAGTATGTGACTGTAGTATGCTACAGTATAGTATAGTATAGTATACTATAGTATAGTATAGTATGCTAGCATAGTATGTGACTGTATTTGGGGAAATGTTACAGACCTATACTTTTAACAAGCTACTATGTATATTCTTTAAACAATGATAATAAATGGGACTTACTCCTGGTTAAGCGTGGGTAGGATTGCAGCCTAGGATTGTTAAAATTTTCCTGCTTGAAGATGTCACTTCCGGTCATGACATCACTTCTGGTGGGTCCTGATGGATTCGCATTCTAAAAACTGAGTCCCGGAGTGAAAAGTTTGAGAACCACTGCCCTAGAGTCTGCTTAAGTCCCAGTCAGCTATGAAACACTTTTGACTTTGTCACTTCTTTACCCATCTGGTCATTAATCTGTGAAACTTCCTGCCACAAGATATGGTGACGCGCATTGATGGGAGAGCCCAGTTATCATGCAGGCTGCCCTTTCAGCAATAACACCTCAGCACTGGTTAGCAGCTGAGAGCCCAAGGGCTGGATACAGAGCTTCTGTGGGCCACATCCAGCCCCCAGGCCTTATGTATGACCCCCCTGTTCTAGTGAGTCAGTTCATTGATCCATCTAGCACTGATTGGTGCTGGCTCTCTAGGAGTCCAGACAGGGATCAGTCTGATTTGGGGAACCCAGAGGTCTGCTAGATGTACAGTGGATGCTCTAGCCCTCAACTATAGCCCCTTCTCCTTTCACCTGCCTTAGAAGAGAGCTTGGGCTTAAGGACCACTGCTGTAGAGAACTGGTGTACCATTCTGGTTAACTTTTCATTCTCAGCTATGTTTTGCTATTCCTAAGGAAAGACAGACAGGAGGAAACTTCAGTTGCTGGTGATTACCTTGTGAACTTTCTGTTTGCTCACATGATTTCATCAAAGTAATGCATCTTGAAATACTGCAGCTTCTGGGCACATATTTCGATGAAGGTCGAACTCCATCCCAAACCATTCCCGCTCCTTTTGAAACCTAGCCTTACAGATGCTGCTTGATATTTTGCTTTCATTCCAAAGCAGATGCCAAAGATTATGGATGAAAACATCAAGAGCATAAAAGTGTTACTGATCATCCCGTCTCCTCTCAGTTCCAGGTTGTCTGTAGCCATCTGTGGGTAAAATCTTTGCCTTCCAGGTACAAGGGGAACGTAGCTAGAGAAAGGTGTAGGTGGGTGAGACTGTGGCTAGGAAAGGAGAAAAGAGAAAGGTGCAACATTCAGCAGCTTGAGAACATCAGCCCTGCTGGATCAGTCCAAGGGCCCATCTAGTCCAGCTTCCTGTATCCCACAGTGGCCCACCAGAGGCGTCAGGGAGCACACAAGACTACAAGAGTCCTGCATCCTGGTGCCCTCCCTTGTCAACTGAACATAAGAAGAGCCCTGGTGGATCAGTGCAAGGGCCCATCTAGTCCAGCTTCCTGTATCTCATGGTGGCCTATCAGGCACCTCAGGGAGCACACAGGACAACAAGATACCTGCATCTTGTTACCACCCCCTTGCATCTGACATTCAGACAGCCCACTTCTATAACCAGGAGGTTGTGCATACCCAGCATGGCTTGTAACCTGCGATGGACATTTCCGGTGCAAACCTGGGTCACGCTTCTCTTCCTGGATCTAATTATAAAATAGTTTATGCGGTGCTTAGTGAAACAACATGCACTCCTGCCATTGGCAAATCAAAGGAAGCCTGATATGACCTGTTGCTCCTTTCCCTCCAGTTTGCTTTGCTGCAGGGTTTCACCAATGCGCAGGACTAATGGAGGATGGAAGGAGCTATGAATAGGCTGAGATCTCCAGCAAACTGTACCTGGAGAGTGCAAAACCTGAGCAATGGAGGCTTCTTAATGCATCAGTTTCATGTTGGAAACAAGAGCAGGAAATTGGGAACGCCAAACTCTGCCATGGAATTCTCACAATACTTGGGGTAATTGCAGAAGCCTAACCAGATTGCTTTGCCTGATGATCCCTCAAAAACTTTTTAATCTTTTTAAAAGTGTCTCTAAAATTAAATTGATGAAACAAGGGTTGACGCTGAAATCAAATGTGCATGTTGATGTTTTGTTTTGTTGTGAGTCTGTACCACATTCCATTTCAGGGCAGCTGGGTGAATGTGGAAAGTTTGTGTGCTTCTCAATAATTGGTTTCTTGTCCTACCTGTTGGTTGTGCATAACCAGTGGTTGGCCAAGTTGGATACTGGGTGAGGACCAAGCCCAAATCCAGCAGTGGTAGGGCCTGGTGTCCCATCTGTGGGCACAGAGGCATCCCTGGGAGCCATTGTCACTTCCAGATTCTCCCCACAGCAGGAGGTGGTGGCAGCTTTGTGTCCCGTTCCTTCTCCTGTGGACGTTCCTCCTTGAAGGGGCAGCACTTGAAGGGGTGCCACTGAGTAGAAGGAACAGAGGCTATGAAGCCATTGCAGTGAGTCCTCCTCCTCCAGATGGTGGAAGACAACCATGTGCCCCACTTAGTGTAGTGCCTGGAGCTGGTGATCCTTATGCTTCCCCCTTGTTACAGCTCTGTGTGGGCAGCTGGAGGTGTCATATGGAGCCAATCACAGGGCTTTGCCCTGCTCTGCAGGAGTTTGAAACCCGCAGTAAGTCTTTGCGGGGCTGGGGGGAGAGGCAGCAGGGGCAGGGGGAAGGCATCGATGCGATCCCCAGGTTCACGTTGCTCAGGGGGCTGCAGGGACTGGGATGCACTCACCAGTCCCTGCGGCAGCCGTCCCTGTGTGCGGGGAGCCCTGCGCGAGCGCCTGCAGGGCGCCCCAGGTCAGACAAAGGGAGAGTGGAGCAATCTGCTCTGCCTCCTCAAAAGCGGAAGCAGAGCGTGATCGCCCCACTCTCCCATTCCCTGACCTGCGGAGCCCTACAGGCGCTTGCGCAGAGCTCCCTGCAGACAGGGACAGCTTCTGCAGGGACTGGAGGGTGCCCCCCAGTCCCTGCAGTCCCATCAGAAGGGAAAGTGGAGCGATCGTGCTCCGCTTCTGGTTTTGCGGAGAGGGGCGCGATCGCTCCGCTTTCACTTTGCCTGACCTGGGGAGCCCTGCCGAAGGTTGCGCAAGGCTCCCCGCACCCCAGGAGGCTGCAGGAGGCTTGGGCAAGTGCACCCAAGCCCCTGCAGCCCTCCTGAGCAGCGTGATCATGCTGCTGTCTTCCCCCTGTCTCCTGGCTGCCCCCGCCCCTTAAGGGGGCAGAGGCCAGGACCCACAGGCTGGGGCGTCACGACGCCCCAGTTTGAATGTCACTGCCCTAAGTCATGAAAGGAGAGGAGGACTCTGGAGGTTACCCTGGGTAGGAGTCTTGAGCACCACATCCTAGCCCTGTCTCCTTGTTTAACTGACAACCCAATGCTATCCTCTTCCCTGCCAATGCAGTTCTGTCAGAAAGGTTACTACTACATGCAGGGCCCCCCCGGGCAGTAAAAGAACAAATATTCCCTCACCAGGAGGTAAGCTTACATGCCACGGATGTGTCTATTCTAACCTGTACCATTGAAACTGCTGGTGCAGGTCAGGGTCTGGGAATGCAGTTAGGATTTGCTGAATCTGCCCCCACTGCTGCCCTGTTGCCTCCCTAGCCAGGATAGTCTTTGGAGCCCAGGTCTATCAGGTTTCCCAGTGCAGAGCCCAGATCCACCTGCCTATACGTTGTCAGCAGTTAGATACAGTACTATGCAGCTACCACGTTTTCCAGACTCACAAAGAGAGTCTGGTCCAACAAGAAGCTGACGGAACATACCAAGATCCAGGTCTACAGAGCTTGCGTCCTGAGTACACTTCTGTACTGCAGCGAGTCATGGACTCTTCGCTCACAACAGGAGAGGAAACTGAGCGCTTTCCACATGCGCTGCCTCCGACGCATCCTCAGCATCACCTGGCAGGACAAAGTTCCAAACAACACAGTCCTAGAACAAGCTGGAATCCCTAGCATGTATGCACTACTGAAACAGAGACGCCTGCGTTGGCTCGGTCATGTCGTGAGAATGGATGATGGCCGGATCCCAAAGGATCTCCTCTATGGAGAACTTGTGCAAGGAAAGCGCCCTACAGGTAGACCACAGCTGCAATACAAGGACATCTGCAAGAGGGATCTGAAGGCCTTAGGGATGGACCTCAACAAGTGGGAAACCCTGGCCTCTGAGCGGCCTGCTTGGAGGCAGGCTGTGCAGCATGGCCTTTCCCAGTTTGAAGAGACACTTGGCCAACAGTCTGAGGCTAAGAGGCAAAGAAGGAAGGCCCATAGCCAGGGAGACAGACCAGGGACAGACTGCACTTGCTCCCAGTGTGGAAGGGATTGTCACTCCCGAATTGGCCTTTTCAGTCACACTAGACGCTGTGCCAGAACCACCTTTCAGAGCGTGATACCAGAGTCTTTCGAGACTGAAGGTTGCCAATACAATGGAAAACCAAACATGCTCCTAAAATCTTTAAATATAGAAAATCATTGCAGAGAATTGGCATCATATTTAGACTCACCCTGGAATGGAAAGTGTCCTGTGTGCACCAAAACGTCTGTAGCCCTGCAGCTGTGTTCCCTGAGCTCCTCTACATTCCTTCACGGGAAGCAGATCCACAAGCCAGAGCTCCTGTAGCAGGCAGTTTCCTCCCAGATCTGACATGTGTTCAGGAGGGTCATGGATGCATTCCTCAGCCTGGCTTGCGGGAGCCACTGCTACCACACACCTGAAGTATTGGCCCCCAGCATCCCATGCAGGTAGTGAGATGGGAAAACGTAAGATCTCGGGACATTTCTGGGCCCTGGGCCCGCTTTTTGACACTGGACCAGGGTACAAAGTACCCCCAGCACACCCCTCATTCTGCCCACTCCTGCCTCACCTTGCCACCCTGTCGTCTTACCTTTGTCACCAGGTGTGTGATGATTTACAGGCATATGAGAGGACTCTCTGCCGGTGTTCCAGCAACGCATAAGCTCACATGCTGCTGGAGCACCTTTTATGACAGCCGAAAGACAACCAGAATAACATGCGTTCATCTGGCAGCTGGCCCAGATAGGACTGGACCGTATGTGAATGGAAACAATTGCATATGCTTCCCCTATTCATCCCTGTATCCAGCCTCCTTCCCTACCCCTCTGGCTTCCCTTGTGACAAGATTAGGACTGCAAGCCCCTCCAGGCAGACAGTGGTTTTTTCCTATAAAAAATTCCATGTATAACAAGCATATTACATACATATTACAAGCTAACAGTGGCATAGCTGGGGCATCTGTCACTCAGGGCCTATAAATTTTTAATACCCCCCATGTACCCCCCCCCCGAGTCTCCTCCTGGATGCCTTAGAAATGCACCCCTCCATAACCCCTCAAGGCATGGTACCCAAGGCAATAGACCGCCCTGCCCCTCCACTGCTAGCAGGCCCTTATTTTTCATCTGCAAGAGCTGGAGGGTCTCTGTTTTCAGATCGGCATGATTTGATTGGACATTTTGCCAGCAGGCTCCTCCGTTCCAGCAGAATCACACTGGTGGCACTGGAGCAGAAACCATCACTTCTAAGTCATTTCCTTCCAGTTTGCAGGGCTGGCTGTCTTCCAACACCGCTCCATTATCGTGTGCAAAAACACTTTTGGACAGATGGCAGCAAGAGACAGAGGGCTGAGCAATCAAAGTTTCCCCCAAGGTCTCTGCCAAATTAGTACAGTTTCTTTTGTATTTGAAGTGCAATTGAAAATCCAAGGGGGTTTAATATTGCAAATGGCTGCATTAAAGAATATTTCCTCCAGCACTGATGATAGGAGCTGCTGTACAGGTTCCAATGTTCATAATCAGCTAAATGAATTGCTTGTGAATACATATGCCTTGCAAAGACCTGGATCAAACACCATGGAGCGCATCCAGGCTAGACTACTGCGATATGCTTTGCATAGAGCTGCCCTTGAAGACAATCTAGAAACTTAATTTGATCTTGAATGCCACTACTAGATGGTTAGCCAAGGCAGGCAGATGGGGACATGAAACACCAACTTTGCAGCAAGTATACTGGATCGTGAATTGTTTCCAGGGCCAGTTCACACTGATGACTGAATGACTGAATTATCTGAATGACCACCTACTTCCACATAAACCTGCCTGGTCTTTAGAATCTGTCACGGAAGCCCTGAAATTTGGTTTGTCGTTATCATGATATCAGTGGCATCACTATGGGTGCAGGGGGTATGGAGTGCACCAGGTGACACCCTGGGGGGGTGACACCACTAGGTGGTCAAAATTTTGGAAACCTTGGTAATTTAAAATAATACCATCATGTTATATATCAATTGGTAGATAATTTAATGCAGAATTCAGTGGAACAAATCATGTTGAAATATCTGTATGCTCTCAAATGTTATAGTCAAATAACCAGAAAAGGAAAACGCAACTGCCTTATGTAACAAAAAGGGGATTTCTTTCACTCAAAACTGACCACTGAGACAGATTATTCAGGGAGCCAGTGAGATGTTACGATGATGCAGCAGAGAATCAATTGGGTGATAGTATGGGTCCGCTCTCATTTCCATGTCTCAGAGCTGGAGGTCTTATTCAGTTGGGTGAGTGTCATCAAGTTGGCTGCTGGTTTTTTGTTGGTGACTGAGTTCTTGGGTGACCTGTACTGTGATATATCAAAGTAAATAAATAAAGCGAATGGGATTACATCAGCCCCAGGGATGCCACTCCATTGAGGCAGAGCCTATGATATTGCAAGTTATCCTGTATGGTCTGGTACGGGAGGAGTTTGCAAGGACCGGGTGGTGCAAAACCTAGTGATGCCTCTGCATGCTATAGATGCATTTGCCAGAGACCAGAAAGGGGTCCTCTTCCACGTTGGTCCCATGGTTTTGAAACGCCCTCCTGAAAGAGATTTGTTCCCCCCACTCGCTCGTGACTTTAAAAAAAACATTTCAAATTGTTTCTATTTGATGAAGCCTTCCCAGCTGGGTGAAAACTCTCTTTGCTGATGCTAATGATTCTTTCATCCTTGCTGACCTCAGACATTATTGATGGTGTTTTATGCGTGTTGTATTTTAAACTGTTTTAATGTAAATTGCTGGTGATTTTTCTGAGAGCTGCAGACTAAAACAACGCTGCATAAATTCCTGGAGAGGGTCTATGTGTTCTCAAGAATGCAGCCTTTAAGATGATTATGGGGAGAAGCATTCAATTGCTTGGGCAACAATTGGAGGGGCAAAAGGGAGAGAATACATTTCACTATCACATTCCAGATCATGTGCTGTGGTAAGCGTCAGGAGCCAGGTCAGTACCATGGACAGCTGCTGTGGAGTCCAGACCTGGTGGTCTGTCCCAGCTTTCATTCCATGTATACGAGGGTCGCCCAGGAAGTAATGCACCACATTTTTTTTCTCAGCCTACAGTAAAGGTACGAATGCGAAACTTTAGATATACATTATCTGAATTTTCAGGAGTGCGCACACAAATTTTTGGTTTCTTCAGACAGATAGTGTAGCTGCAGCAGTGTTTCGAAATGGCGTCTGTAAATGATGTACGTTGCAAGCAGCGTGTCGTCATTGAATTTCTCACTGTGGAGAAAGAAACTGTTGGGAACATTCACAAATGTTAGTGCACAGTTTATGGAGAATCTGCAGTCGACAGAAGTACGGTTAGTCGCGGGGCACAGAGGGTGAGGCCATTAGAAGGCGGTTCGGCAGAGCTCCAAGATTTGCAGCGTTCGGGGCGGCCATCCACGGCTGTCACACCTGACAAGACGCAGCTTGCTGATCTGCTCATTCACGAGGACCGATGCATAATGACTAGGCAGTTGGCGCTGGAGTTGTCAATCAGCAAAGGAAGTGTGGATGCAATCATCCGTGCTCTTGATTACTCAAAAGTGTGTGCACGATGGGTTCCGCGCTGTCTTACAGTGGACCACAAATCTCTCAGAACAAACATTTCTTCTGAGTTGCTGAAACGTTTTGAAGATGAGGGGGAAGCGTTCTTGTCCAGGATTGTGACAGGTGATGAAACCTGGGTTCACCATTTTGAGCCCGAAACAAAACGACAGTCGATGGAATGGCGTCATCCTCAATCTTCACAGAAGAAAAAATTCAAAGCAACTGCTTCCGCCGGTAAGGTCATGATCACTGTGTTTTCGGACTGTGAGGGTGTCATACTCATTGATGTGATGCCAAGAGGCAGCACCATTAATTCTGAAGCTTATGTGAAGACATTGACCAAACTCAAGAAGCGCTTCCAGCGACTTCGGCGCCATAACAACCCAGGTGAATGTTTGATAGATAATGCTCGGCCTCACACAAGTTTGAGGACTTCGGAACACATCACTAAACAGGGTTGGAGTGTGTTACCCCATCCACCCTACATCCCTGACCTAGCTCCCTCAGACTTCCACTTGTTTGGGCCATTAAAGGATGCCATTCGTGGAAGACATTTTGAGGATGACGAAGAGGTGATTCGCACAGTGCAGAAATGGCTTCGTGACCAGAACAAGGAGTGGTACCGACAGGGCATACATGCCCTTGTGTCTCGCTGGAGGAAGGCCATAGAACTGGACAGAGATTACGTGGAAAAATAGGGAGAGTAGAAGAAACATCATTCTTTCTTGTGTGTAAGTTTCACTGTGTTCAATAAATAATTGTTGAAGAAAAAAATGTGGTGCATTACTTTCTGGGCGACCCTCGTAGAATCATAGAACTGGATGGGACACACAAGTTCATCTAGTCCAACCCCCTACCTGGAGCAGAAAATCCAACTAGAGCATCTCCAGCAGGTGCCTGTTGAGTCTCTGCTTGAAGGTCTCCAATGAGGGAGAATACACCACCTCCCATAGTAATCTGTTCCACTGAAGAACAGACCTGACCATCCAGAATTTCTTCCTGATGTCCAGCTGGAATCTCTTCTTTTGCTGTTTGTACCCGTTGGGTCTAGTTCTATTCTCAGAGCAGTTGAGAACAAATGCGTCCCTTCTTCCACATGACAGCCCACATGACAGCCCTTTGAAGAGCATCATCATATCCACTCAGTCTTCACTTCCCCAGGCTGAACATACCAAGTTTCGTCAACCTTTCTTCATAGGGCTTGTTCTCCAACCCTCTAATCATCCTCCTCCCTCTTCTCTGAACCCACTCCAGTTTGGCAAACATTTTCCCCCAACTATATACCTTTGTACCCTCTAAGAGGGATGGGGGTCATGTGTCTTAAGTGCTAGTTTCAGCCTTAAACACACTGGAGGTGCAGAGTGACAGCAACCTGTAGCCCCTTCCTGTTCAGAAGCCAAGGAACAGCCCCCCCCCCCAAAAGGTTTTGTTGGGGATTTAAGGAAAATACCAAGTGAGATATGGTGGAACTTTCAAAGGTGCACCCTGTGAAAGGCAGGCCTATGTCACTGCCCCTGCTCTAGGGCCCAATCCTAACCTTCCTCAGCACCACCCCTGGGTGTCGCAAATGTGCTATAAGCCAAGTCTGAAGCACCCAGAGAGGAGAGACCATCAGTGCTGAGCCTCACAACAGAGCCAGCTGGCTGCAAATAGTTTCAGGGTGGAGGGAGGCAGGGAGTAGGCAGAACAGGGCAGGGAGAGGATGGGGTGGAAGCAGGAACCAGGGCAGGAGGGGGTGGAACCAGTAGAGCTCTGCTCTGCTCAGTCCTGAACTCTGGATCAGGCCAGGAGACCCAATGCAGAGTCTCCCAAGTCTGTGCCAGCAAATTAACCTGCACAGACTTGAAAAACCCATTATGGGACTTGGGGCATTTTCATAGGGAAGGGGACAAAAATCCTTTTCCCCTGAGGAGACCTCGGCAGTACCACTGGTTGCAGCAAGAGCTGTGTCAGTGCTGCTGCACCAGATGGAGCTGCCGACTTCAGAATTGGGCTGTTAGTCATTTGTTGCAAACTGTGTTGACGGCCTGTATCATGGGCAGAAAGGTGGGATACAAATGCTCAATGTAACAGCAGTCTTTGGAACTGCTTGCCACAGGATGTGGTGGTTGCATCTGGCCTAAATGCCTTTCAAAAGGGATTGGATCGATTGTTGGAGGAAAAGTCCATCACAGGTTACAAGACATGATTGGTATGTGCAACCTCCTGGTTTGAGAAGTAGGCTGACTCTGACATGCCAAGATGTAAGGGAGGGGCCCTTTAACCTGCACAGACTTGAAAACCCCATTGGGGGGCTTGGGGCATTCCCAAGACAAGACATTATTATTTTCTTTGGTCCCTGAGGCATCTGGTGGGCCACCATGAGGTACAAGAAACCTCATGGGTCTTTGGCCTGATCCAGCAGGGCTCTTATGTTCTTGGATAAAACTACCTGTAATACCCAAATAATAAAAAGAATTGGGTAAGGAATGCTTGATGTAGTTCTCTCTGGTGACACTAGGTGGCACTGCTTTCTGCATTGCAGAGAGAGCCCCACATTAGCTATGCCATTCATGCCTGCCCCCCCACCCCCGACATCCGATTCATACAGATCACCGTTTCTAATCACCACACGTTCATTCATAAATAACAGAGCAACACATGCAGGCTCAAATATCTGGGGATCATTGTTTTCCATTCATTCATACTTCTCATTATTGAAAAGCCATTCCTCTGGGCACAGTGATGAATTAAAACAAAATCCCAGAATGACTTAAAATATAGCTTTCCTGGCCTTGCCATTTAGAGTGGAAAGCATTGCCAAGCACACATTAAGGATTGAAAAGAAGCGGCAGCGAGCTGGATTCTGACGACATGGAAAAATGCCTGTCCTTCACAGCTCCACCATGGCTTCCTCGGCTTTGTTTTATTTTTTTTTTAAGTACCAGACAGATTCATGGATGCTCTATCAGTGACTTCTAACCATGATAGCTAAGCGGGTGATGTGTCCCAGAGGTGCCACAAGGATTTGCGTCACCTGGTGCAAGAGCTCATTGTGTCGCCCCCCCATGATGGACCTCCTCCCATACCAGATCATACAGAATAAATTACTAACACCTTTTTAAAAAATTCCATTCTCAGACCAGGTTTAACAAGGCTGAACTTGTGAAGTCACCAATAGCTTTGCAGCAGGAGAAGGAGAAGACAAGGGAAGTGGTCCTTGCCCTCCCTCTTGATACTTCCCTTATAGAGCCATAAAGACTCTGGAGACTATAACCAGTCAATGTATACATTCCCTAACTCAATGGATACTTTGGGTTTCCCAACCCAACCTGGAGGTGCTGCCAGGGATCGAATCTTGGACATTCTGCATGCAAAGCATGTACTTGACCACTGAATGATGGCCCTTGAGGTGTTATCTCTCTATCTCTCTATCTGGGCAGGAGGTCTGGTCTAGAGGGTAGAGCCTCCATTTGCCTGAAGATAACATCCACAAGGTCGCCAGTTCGAGGCCACCGGCACTGTGCGACCTTGAAGCAGCTGGCAAGCTGAAGCCGAGCGATTCCATCTGCTCTGAGCGTGGGAGGATGGAGGCCAGAATGTGAAATCAGATCAGAGTGAAACACCTGGACTGTTGTGGTTCTTGAAAGATAGAACCTTCTTTCAATTGTAAAAATCCCTATGGGGATTTAATCAGCCTGCCTATGTAAACCGCCTTGAATAAAGTCTTGAATAAAGACCAAGAAAGGCGGTATATAAATACCTGTATTATTATTATTATTATTATTATTATTATTATTATTATTATTATTATCGCTCTATCTCTCTCTCTATCTCTCTATCTATCTATCATATTTTTATACTGCCCTTCCACTAGGAAGTTCAAGCTAGTATGCATGGTTCCTCTCCTGCTTTTGTTCTCACAACAACCCTGTGGAGTAGGTGAAGCTGACAGAGAATGACTGGCCCAAGGTCACCCAGGAAGCTTCATGACTGAGCAGGGATTGAAACCTGGATCTCCCTGGTCTAAGTCAACTCCCAAATCTTTTTGAAAGATTGAAGTGGCACGGACACTCCGAAAGCACTAATTATTGCACACTGGGAAGCCTCCTCCCCCTCTTTTACCCAAAGCCATCAAGTGACACCTGCAAGTTTACCCTTGCAGTTTAGGTCAGATGCAGGCAAAAAGTAATTACAGGCTTTCACAAAGACAAAGAAAGGAGGAGAGAGAAAGCAACTGCAAGGTTGGACCAAAGTGGCAGAGTGGAGCTGGATTCTTTTCCTCTAGGAATATTATAATTCCTTCTCACAGAAACATGTGTGCATGCATATGTGTAATGGGTTTATGTGTCTCACTGATGGGGGGGAGACTCTTGTGGTTGGTTCATGTGGTCGTCCCCTCCCTATGTGCCTTTCCTGGGCACAGGTATATTGTGGGGGATGGAGGCAGAGTTTCCTAGGGGAAGCATATGTGAGTGTTTTGATTTCACATAAATTTAGTTGCAAAGGCAAGTCCCTGCCCCAAGAAGCTTACAGTCTAAATCAGTGGATCTCACACGTTTAGCGCCGGGACCCTCTTTTTAGAATGAGAATCTGTCAGGACCCACCGGAAGTGATGTCATGACCAGAAGTGACATCATCAGGCAGGAACATTTTTAACAATCCTAGGCTTCAATCCTACCCACACTTACCCAGAAGGTAAGCTCCATTTACTATCATTGTTACTTTTATACATAGCAGCTTGTTAAAAGTACAGGTCTGTAACACTTCCCCAAATGTAGTCACACACCATGGTAGCATCAAGCCTAATATATTAAAAATAAAATATTGAAATGAATGGGGACCCACCTGAAATTGACTCGCGACCCGCATAGTGGGTTCTAACCCACAGTTTGAGAAACACTGGTCTCAATTTTGACAGAAGGCATGGACAGGGACAATAGAAAGAGAGAAGGAGGGATGCACAAGGGAAGTGTGTGGGATCCTTTCAATGTCAGTTCTTCTCTTGCCAAAATCTCAGTGAAACATATGATTCTAGATCCCTCCAACTCCCCAAAGGATCTAACTTTATAAAATATGGAGGTCCACAGATTCTACATTGGTGGAAAACTACGAATTTAAATGCGTACCTCACAGCATTCAATGGCACCAGCTGCTTGAGTGAGAGATACATGAAAGTGTGTGTGGGTTTAAAAAAAAAAATGCTTGGGCTTTTTTTTCCCCTAATGGAAAAGAAATGAAAAATAATATTTTGGGAATTTTTAGTGGGAGAGAATAGAAATCAAATACAGCATTTCAGATGGGAGAGAGTGAGATCTTCCCCTGGCTAGTTTGGTTAGGCTGCAGTCCTATACACACTGACATGGGAGTAAGGCTGCAGTCCTAACCACACTTTCCTGAGAGTAAGCCCCATTGAACAAAATAGAACTTGCTTCTGAGTAGACCTGGTTAGGCTTGTGCCTTATATCTCAGTGAACTCAGTGGGGTTTACCTCTGAGTAGCTGTGCATAGGAGTGCACTGTTAGTTTATGCCGTAGTTTGTCTACGCTGAGTCTTAAAAGACTTTGCTCTTTGAAACGTCATAACAGCAGAGCTGTGTGTGTGTGTGTGTGTGTGTGTGTGTGTGTGTGTGTGTGTGTGTGTGTGTGTGTGTGTGAGAGAGAGAGAGAGAGAGAGAGAGAGAGAAAGAGATGTACATGGCAAGGAACCTGCCTCAACAAACCACAAAAAACTATTCACAGTTCACAATGAAAATTTCATTTAAAAGCCTGTTGTTATTCATACTCTGTTTGTACAACCAATACAGCATGTTTGCTTAAAGGTCAGGGAGAAAATAAAATAACAGTATATTGAGAGTATATTAATAGAAAATAATTACTTTTCAGTTTTGGAGCTATAATCTCCCCCCCCCACACACACACACACACTACCACATTTGGAAGTTATTTGCCTCCAAAAATCAGCGGGCATGAAAAGTTTGTTTTTCTTCTTTAATCTCCTGATTCAATTATTATTTTATGAGTTTCTGTTGTGACAGAAAAATATATATTTTCCACGCTTGTGAAACATTTATATCTGATCTAATATTGGATCCAACATCTCTAATCACTGGCTGCTTTTCAAGATGGGTAGCTATTGTTTTGTGTGTGCGTGTGTTTTGATGTGTATGTATGTGGGTGTCTAAAGTGAACACTTCAAAATTCACAGTAGGGAACATTTCAAAATTAGGACACCAGGTTTATAAAAACCTCATAATAAGAGGTACTTTGGGGATTGGTCAGTTTTGGGATCCTTCAAGTCTCCTCTTTCAGCTGTACTTGCAATATTCTTCTCTGAGGACAAAGTTTGAAACTTCAACTAGGCTGACTCAATCAGCAGTTGGCAGCCTTCCAAAACTCTCACCCTCTTCCTCCCAAGGCTTTGCAATTCCCCATAATTGTAACATATTTACATAATAAAATCAATGCATTCATCATTTATTTTTTTTTATTTAAGGCCAGGGGTGCATCACTTAACAATGGGAATATATTCTCCTATCCCTGTTTTTATGTGATTACATCATTAAGTGAACATTCGTCCCAATCCAGTGTCTTTCTAGTGTAAACAGACACTCCCTGCCAAACACTAGCTGACTACACAGGCTACTGGAGATATATTGCCAATTCTTGGCATTGAGAGCCTCTTTGTTAACGCACCCTCCACTGCAGGCTATGGGAGACCTGACTGCTTTAACCACTGTCATATAGGAGGTCTGTCATTAAGCAGAAGGTCATTATGTGGCATGCACTTGTATTTATATACCACCTTTCTCTGTTTTCAAACAGCATTCAGGGCAGGCAGCCTATTTGAATTATTGGGACTGGAGCACCATTTTTCAAAGGGGTTTTCACAGCATTGTTCCATAACGAGAAAAAGAGTCCTCGGTTTACCTGACAGCTTCCATCCAAGTGCAGCCATCCCTCACCCTGGCTGTAGTCGGCACATCAAGCTTAAACTGCAGTCAGGGCTCAAGCTGTTATCCAACTCTAGCTGACTCCCCCACATTCCACACTCTCTCACAGTGTGCCCTCATGAGGTCCGTCAGAAGAATGTACTACCCCGATGTTGCTTGGTGAGTTAAACCAAAGAACTTGTGTTCCTCTGCTTATGCCTTGAGATTTACAGCCCTGATTCTGTCATCCAGTCCCTTTTCAGTCACTGAGAAATAACTGGTGTTTCTTTCTCTTTCCAAAAACATGTCCACAGAGTTTTGCCAGGGACAGCTGTGCTAGAGCAATAGGTTCTAGACCCCTCTATTAAAAAATCAAAGGTATTTTTAAGCACTTGAAATGTACAAATCAGCTTTCAGCAACCTGATGAGCCAGCGCAGGCCCCCTTCCATACCTGAAGAATTTGCCAGGGATCAAACCCACAGCCTTCCACATGCAACGCCTCTACATTGCAGTCTCTACAAGCCCAAAGTAAACTGTTTCATGAAATCTGGAATCCTCACCATCCACTAGTATTAACTCTTCAACTCAATTTCCACTCCTAGATAGGGTTTTATTTCCCCCTCTAGCCCTGTATAAATAATTTCTAATTAATTACAACAAAAGCCTTAAGCTGTGTAGGTTCATTAACTCCTTTAATTAGCAGGAAAGTGGGTTTCTGAACCCTAATCTTCCACCAGATCAGTGCATATTCGGCATTTTTCTGCACAAGTGGCTCTGATTAAAAATTTGCATTTTTTTTTTAAAGGATTACATCTGAAATGAGCAAAAAAGATCTGACAGTAGATTTAACATTCTTGAATTGGGAACTGTGTATACCAGCTGGATGAACCTTGACATCAGAATTTGTTTCCAGTAATTGGGATTTCCAGTAACAAGGAATTGGGATTGCTTCTTCTATTTTTTCAAATGCCCAAATCCTCAGGGGGGCAGAGTTGAAGGTTCAAAACTTCATGGAATACTTAGAAAGCTGTGATTACTTCCCATCCTTCATGTTCAGGTCCCCTATGCAAAACACACATACCTTGAGAGCCAAGAGGATGGCGTCCTCCATTTAAGGCAACTTACAGCCACGTCCTAAGCCAGCTACCTAAGCCACGTCCTAAGCCAGCTAAGCCAGGGGCAGACACATGCACTACCTCAAACATGCTGTAAGGTATGTTATGGCAGTGGAGTTATGGCATCATGCTGGCAGTAAGGCTGGCACCAGCCGCCCACCACCGGTTGGGCTTGCACCCACCGAGACACATCTGCTGGCAAGCAGGGGAGGGGGAGGGCAGAACGGGAACAGAAAGAGGGTGTAAAGGGGTGGGGACAAGCAGAGTCGTAGCTGACTGCCCCACTGCCTGAAGCGGTGATGTCGTGATGTCACATGACATCATAACATAACTTCCGGGTTCTCCCCAGAGGGTGGGGTGCTCATTGATGAGCTTTGCACACCCCTTTCCTTTAGGGGCTACCAAAGGGAAAGGGATGGGGTGCGCACAGCCAGCAGTGCCCTGCCCTCCAGCGAAATCCAGCAGATCAAGCCCAGGAGGAGATGGCTTGGCAGAGGAAGCCTCTGCCTTATCCTATACACTTCCTGGGATTGGAATGCTGACCTGGGGCAGCCTGGACTTGTGCCAGCAATATCACCAGCATACATACATCCGAGTAGCCCCATAGCAGCTGCTGGGGCTTTACCCTGGGTAAGGGAACAAATGTCCCCTTACCCCAAGGAGATCTCCAGCAATGGCAATTCCCATGCTGGTTGTGGTAGAGGCTGTACCTCTACCCCAGTGCATCACTACACCCCAGTGCAGAACTTTTGTTAGGTTGGGACTGTTAGAGTTTTCTCTTCCTCACCAGCCAGCATTGAACAGAATGAAGCAGACACTGAGGAATGCAATCCCTTCAATAAACAGGTCTTGCAAACGGAATTGGGGCAGGTGACCCACACTCAAACTGGGTCATGCAGCCTGCCCGGATTCTACTTGCAGAAATCAGCCAAGAGTGCTTGTGTTTGGACCCTTCCCTGATTTCTTGGGGGTGACCCTTTCCTTTCTTGCCTGGACCGGAAGCCAAGTAGTTGGCCCCACAATCATAGGGTGGACTTTTGCAATGAGTCTTTTTTTAAAGACTCAGCCTCTGTTGAAATCATAACAAATTGCCCTGACTTTGAGCATGATCTTCTGATAAATTATTCTGCTAGTCACTTCACAATGGCCGGGATAAAACTGCAATATGTTTCGGCATCCATCTCTCCTGTCTGAGGCCTTTCATTCTAAGATGTGCAGATGTCATCTTCACAGTTACCTTTGCTCTCTGGAATCTGGTGCTTTCTTGAGACTTTCTGTAAGCCACAGATTTTGGGTAAGGGACGTTTTAGGGCAGTGGCTCTCAAACATTTTAGCACCAGGACCCACTTTTTAAAATGATACTCTGTTGGGACCCAACAGCTTTGTGAGACTTTTAAAAAGGTATTCTGGAAAGAAATATTTTTATTTATTTACAAGTGATATTTATTTAATGGGGGGGAGCTTGATCCATTTCGCATAATGAGGTAGCCCCAATGAACAGTCTCAAGGCTTCAGGGGCTTGGTGAGGTCACCCAGCCTTCACCTGCCTCCCACTACCTGTCATTGATGGACTTGGAAAACACACATACATGCACATGCATGCACACACACACGCACGAAAAAAGATACTTAAAGACTGATTTTCTTATATTTGCACAAGCTTGCAAACTGTATACGGGGGAGAGGGTATCTGTATACTTCAGTCCATGTTTCTTCCTTCTAAGTAGAGCTCTGAAATTGAAGGTCTTGGAACTTCCACAGAAGACCTGTACCAGATTTCAACTTCAATTCATGGCCATCTCAGCTTCTGCAGTTCTCGGAATGATTAAGGAGGTTCTGGAGCAGGGGCGTTCTGGAGCAGGTTCTGGACCAATTAGGGTCATCAGATGATGCAATATGATGATGATAAATGGTTGCTTGAGTCTCCCAGAATGACAGGATTTACTTACTCTCCTTGATTTTATTGCTAGATAGAGATCTTCCTGCTTTTGACCTGACCAGTGGGCTGCCTGATTTTTCTGTTCCTTGATTTCTCATAGATTTTAGTAATATAAAGTGCTGGCAGAACATATTGATTTGATGGAAACATTACAATATTTTTGTAAGGTGAGTGAGTACTATTATCCCCATATTGCAGATGTGGAAGACTGAGGCCAAGGAAGTGACCTGCCCAAGGTCACTTAGAGCCCAATCCTATCCAACTTTCCAGCACTGATGCAGCCATGCCAACAGCAGGTGTACTGCATTCTGCGATGGAGGGACAGTCTTGGAAGCATCCTCAAGGTAAGGGAACATTTATTCTTTTATTTTGGGGTTGCATTGAGGTTGTATCAGGGAGGTTGGGAGGTTGGTTAGGACTGGGCCTTACATGGGCTCATGGCAGAGGTGCAATTTTAATCACTGGAGTTCTGAGTTGCAATCCTAACTCACCGTTTCGCCAGTGTGACCACCACCCTACCAGCCTTAGAGTGTCACAAACCTGCTGTAAGGCACATGTGTGGCTACCTGGAAGTTGGCTGTGCTGGCAAGATAGTCTGCACCAGCTGACCAGCACTACATTCCATCCCAGGGCTGATGGCAAAGGCGAGTTTTGTACTAAATGGCACAGGGGCAGGGAGAGATTGGTGGAAGGGCATTCCCGAGACAGGGAGGGGGTGTTTTGGGATATACCCAGGAAAGGGGATGGGATATACCCCGGAAGCGGGTGGGATTGGCCTCTCTACCATATCATAACCCCACTCTTGGGCCAACTGGGGTCACATCAGGTTGCTTGTACTGCCACCAGTTATATAACTGGTGGAGATTGGAGTAGCCCTGCTGGGGCATTAATCAGGGTAAAAATAATCCCTTACCCCAAGGAGACCTCCAGCTGCCTCCTAAGCTGTGCTGGATGCATTGCAGTCTGGCTGCACCAGCACAGGTTAGGATTGGGCTGTCAGTTGTTTAGCCCTATACCATGACACTATTTCTCTTGTCTCCCACTCTCTTTGCTTTCACATTTTGGATGCAATCCACCCAAGGCATTTTGAGAGATGTTTTAATAACTAAACAAATGCGCTTTTTTCTTAATAAATAAATAAATAAGATGCCTGAGATCAAACTTGTTTAATTTTGTGTATTCATTTGGTGGATTCTTGCAACTCATTCTCTGTCCAATCCCCAGCTTCTGATTTGATCTCTCCCACATCCAAATGCCTCCGGACTACAAAGCGAGGATTTTCAGAGGTGAAATCTGCCCTTCGGTCTGCATATGGAATGGAAGGAGGCAGAATTTCTTCCTGCCCCCACACACACCGCAAGTCTTGCTATTTTTACTGACAGCGAGAAAACATGAACCGGCTTCACATTCCCTTTGCTATAAGCTTCCAGGTAATCAATAATATCATGAGGCTCCTGGAAAATGGCATCAGAGCCCAGTGACTTGACAAATTAAATTACCTTCCTTTAATTTTATGATCTTTGCAGCAAAACAAGATAAACTGTGGCTCCTTAAAGGCTTTAAAAACAGAGATTTACTGTAGTCACACAGAGAGAAATTAAATTAGAGAGATTGGTAGCTTGCGACGACAAATGCAAAAAAGACGGAACCGAAGGGAGGTGGGAGGGGTTGGCTGTCTCCACTTTAATTAAGAAATGGTCTTTTACATCTCAGGAGCACTAACAATTTTCAGGTCATTGCAGCTCCTAAAGGACTTCAGATCCAGCTAATACCCAGTTTGGATGGGTTGGCACCAGCTGCCTTTGGGTAAATGGCAATTTGCTTGGCACCAGCTGCTGTTGCAATGGGGATCTATTCTCAAGGCTCATCGCAGGACCATTCCTTTCCTAGGTGGATGGCTGGTGACTAAGCTTTATTTATTAATTTCATGTAAAGGATCTGTAGCCTTCCTCACAAATTTCCCTGACTGAAGCTAGCAACAGTGCCATCACTAGGGATTGCATCACCCAGTGCGGGAAGCCAGCAATTTTTGTCACTAGTGGTGTCACTGCCCCTCCCGAGGGTGTCACCTTACTAACACCTTATTGGTTCCATGCTGTGTCATAATAACATCTCACTGACTCTTAGAACAATTTTTTTTAATCACATTTTTATACCGCCCTTCTTCCAAAGAGCTCAGGCCAGTCTACACAGATGCTCCCCTCCTGTTTTCTTCACAACAACCCTGTGAGGTAGATGAGGCTGAGAGAAAGTGACTGGCCCAAGGTCACCCAGGAAGCTTCATGGCTGAGGGGGGATTTGAACGCGGATATTCCAGGTCTGAGTCCACCTCCCGAACCACTACACCACCCTGGCTACACCACCAATCGGTCTCATTGGTCCGTTTTGAATTAAGGAAATGTACTCCGGCACTGGGTTTGCAGTAAGGGCTCACAAACGTACTTTACAGCACATTTGCAACACTGCACACCAGCGGGAAGCTGGCACGCACTGTTCAGGATCAAGTCATGAAGTTGGCCAGTTTCCTCTCAGATTTGACACTGTGTCAAGGTGTGTCATGTATGCATTCCTCAGCCTGACACTTATGGCTTGTGTAACCGCTGCCTCCATGTACCTGTGGTAGCTCTCCCGGCATCCCACA
Source organism: Tiliqua scincoides (assembly GCF_035046505.1). Taxonomy (NCBI): domain Eukaryota; kingdom Metazoa; phylum Chordata; class Lepidosauria; order Squamata; family Scincidae; genus Tiliqua; species Tiliqua scincoides. The sequence goes on from NC_089834.1 coordinate 3,273,543, forward strand.
CAGGCAGCAAATCCAGGTGAGATAGGAAAATGTAAGATCCCAGGAAATGTCTTGGCCCCACCCTTGGGGGGTGAGTGGGTGGGTGAGGGGGGCTGGAGGGCTGGAGGGTGGCTGGAGGGTATTCCAGGGGTGGGGAGGGGGAATTTCTGGGTCAGAAGAACAGGGAAAGATTGTGCCCAGGAGGGGTGAGATCAATGGCAGTAATGCATACCATATCCTAACCCAAACCTGGCAGCCTTACAAAGGCTGTTCAGATTTGCACCAGCTTATTAGCTGGCACAGATCTGAGTAGACCCCTAGAGCAGTCTGAGCTTGACATGAGGTAAGGTGAAAAATATATGTTGACCTCTAGCCACCTCCCAAGCCATGTGGGATACAGCACAGGCTACACAGCACAGATTAGGATTGTGCCCTTAGAGATGGTCTACTGGTGCTTGGGATTCTCTGTGGTTTGGAAGGAGATGCCTATAGAACCCTGTAGAAGGTGATACCCTTAGAGACGATGGTAACTCAGCCAGAGGTGGCATGGGGGGATAGATCCCTACAGACAAGTATTTCTCTCCCCACTCCCATTGCCAGACTCTTGCTGAATTGTCAGCTGGGCACAAACGTTAACTCTTCCCACCAGGTTGCTAGGCCTGGCACCATGTCTCTGTGCATGTTAAAGCCTAATCCCTTTTTCAAACACAACCAATGCAATAAGGTTAAGATTCATGCCCACTGCCTGGGCTTGCTAGTCCCAAACAAAAAGTCAAGGTATAGGTAGTTGATTCATTCAATTATACACAGGAAGCAAAAAAAATATTCCCATAACAAGCTCTCCATTCGTCCCGATTAATCTCCTCAATTGGACTGTACGTGTGTTTGCCAGGGAGCTGGTTTTAGGAGAACTAGACAGTTTCACAGGAGCAAATGGGGCATTTGGTGGGCCACTGTGAGATACAGGCAGCTGGACTAGATGGGGCTTTGGCCTGATCCAGTGGGGTTGTTCTTATGTTCTTATAGGTTACAAGCCATAGTATGTGCAAGTACAAGTACAAGTACAAGTATGATATGTGCAAGCTCTTGGTTTTAGAGGCAGCCTGCCTCTGATTGCCATATGCAGGGGAGGGCACCAGGACGCAGGTTGTGTCTTTTGTCTTGTGTGCTCCCTGGGACATTTGGTGGGCCACTGTGAGATACAGGCAGCTGGACTAGATGGGGCTTTGGCCTAATCCAGCAGGGCTCTTCTTATGTTCTTATCTCTTCTCTGGGTCTTCTCTGGCATTTCCTCCCCCCCCCCCAACCTGGAATGGCTCGGAAGGAGGGGGTGAGGAGCTGCTTGCACAGCCCATTCAGGTGCCTGCAAAACTTAGTGCTTTGCACCCCCTCTAGCTATGCCACTGGAGCACACAGGGGATAGTTGCAGACAGGAAGATTAACAGTTTGCTGTTCAAAATCCCTCTATATTTAAGGAGTTTTAGACTTGTTGCTGCTACCTGCAGCTCTAGAGATGAGCTCATTAACTATGCTATCTTGAAGGAAGAATGGAGTCTGGTTCTGGAGTATGGTTTTAGTGTGCAGATATCTAGAATACACCTACACCAATACAGCAGGGCCAGCCTGGCCATGCTACATCCCATGTATGCAGGGAGCAGGTTCAAAGTCTTCTCGGGCTATGGGAACATTCATCCCCTTACTGGTAGACTGGTAAAGCCCCAGACTATCCAATGAGGCAACTTGGATCTGTGCCTCCAGAACAGGGTGTGTGAAGCCAGCAGTGCATCCCGTGGAAAAGGGCACACAGAGTCAGCAGGGAGGACCAGGAGCAGCAGCACAAAGCTTGGGCAAAGATGACTGGGCAAAGCATGGGGCAGTAATGCACCCCCTCCCAGCCTAGCACCGAGGGCATGTGCCCCTGCTCTGCCCAAGTCATGCCTCCACTTATCAATCAATCCCATAAACCAGGGGTGTCCAAAGTTTTTGGCAGGAGGGTCACATCATCTCTCTGACACTGTGTCGGGGGCCAGGGAAAAAAAGAATTAATTTACATTTAAAATTTGAATAAATTTACATAAGTTTACATAAATGAATATGTTAAAGATAATTTATATGAATGAATGAAGGTCTTGCAATAGCTCAAGGCCTATAAAAGGCCCTGCACAAAGCAAGGCTGGCCTTTCCTTTGCTGCTGCTACTGCATCACAGACGTTAAACAACAAGCAGTGGAGGGAGCCCTCATCCCACAGCTCACGCAAGAGGTCAAACAGTTTCCCTCACGCTGAGAGCAGCTGCGTTGGGCCAGTGCAGGCTCCAACAAATCTCTGGAGGGCCAGTGGTCCTTGGAGACTGGGGGCTCCTTGAGGGCCACATTGAGAGACCTCAAGGGCCACATGTGGCCCCAGGGCCGGGGTTTGGGCGCCCCTGCCATAAACCAAGCAAGTGAGACATGACTCCAAAGCAGTCTGTTTTTTGTCACCAATAAAAGTCAACACTTCTTACAGGGCTGGGAGCATCAGGAAGCAAACACAGGGCAAAAGATCCTTTGATGAAGCCCCAAAGGGGAGAGCTGAGATAACCCTTCCTGTTTCACGCAGCAATAACCCAGGGCCTCTGATATATGTGGCTCTCTTGCCTAGAGGGCAGTGATTTTCAGCCACTGTGCCATGGCACACTGATGTGCCACAGATGGTGCACAGCTGTGCCATGGAACTTTGGGGAGAGTCATTTATTAGTAGGGCAATTGGGGGCTTTGAGCCCCTTACCAGCAGCACTGTCAATGTCTTGTGCCTTGTCAATGGTCAAAAAACCGATGGTGTGCCATGAGATGAAAAAGATTGAAAATGGCTGCTATTGGGAATGATGGTTTGGTGCAGGCAAGATGGACTGTGAGACACATACTTTTTAACCCAGGGAAAGGCCTAAACATTAAGGTAAACACTTCATTAAAGCAAAAATCAAAATTTCTCTGTCAGCACATAAAGCGGGTGTTTGTGTTACCTGGCAGCGACATTAGTACTGGCATTTACAAGGGCATTAATTAAAAGGAAATAATGTTAAAAGGTTGCTCCATCACATGGGTGATTTGAAAATTCTAACTAATGAAGTTTGGGATGATGCTCTAGGCCTGAGAGGCTGGGTTCTCAGTTCCTCCCTTTATGGAAAATATCAGCACAAAGAACATTAACACCTCACTAATCCATACCTGATTCCCCTAACGGAACAGTCGCTTTAAAAGGCATTCTATTCAAGGTCTCCCAGTAGGGTGTAATTTCTCCAGGCTGATGCAAAAACTCGGAAAATCCACATGGTGCAGCTTCCTTCGAATCTCCCACTACCAAGTACGGGTTAGGAAACACCTGTCTGAGAGTCCAATACTGAGCTCAATACACTGATTTCCTGCCGGTGCGCATTGTGGCAAAGTGCCGTAAGGCATGTTTGCGAGCTCTAACATCAGGCAAGCGCCCGTGGTAGCCCGGCTCTGGCCGGTGCCGGGCTAGCACCGGGCAGGTACCCAGCATCCACTGTTTGGTGGTTGCACAAGACCACCAAGCAGAGGAAAGCGGGGGGTGGGGGATGCAGAGTTCTGGGGAGGTGAGCGGAGGGCAGGTGGAGGGCGGGGAGGAGGCATGTCATGGAGGGCGGAGGTGGGAAGAGGGCAGGGGGAGGCGTGCAGGGAGAGAGGGAGGAGGGTCTGGTGGAGCAATGCTCCACCGTATCCTGAGTCTTCACATCAGGCTCAGTGCCTGACACGAAGGCTCTTACCGACCAAAAGGTCGTCGGTGAATCGAGTAGCCCCATTGCGGAGCGACTCCCTTTACCCAGGGAAGGGGATGAAAGTCCCCTTCTCCTGAGTTGCCGCCTGTGGCTGACATGGGCATGCGGCATGCGAAGGCAGCTGTATTCAGTGCCCCCGCAGCCGCACGCCCCGAGAGCTCAGGATTGGGCTCTGAGTGCACATCACATATTCCTCAGACCAGCCTTTCTCAAACTGCAGGTTGGGACCCACTAGGTGGGCTATGAACCAATTTCAGGTGGGTTCCCATTTCAATGTGTATTTTAATTTTAATATATTAGACTTGATGCAACTGCATCTGGGGAAATGTTACTGATCTGTACTCTTAAGAGGCTGCTATGCTTTTCATATGTATATGCTGTTAACAATGACAGTCAATGGGGCTTACTCCCGGGTAAGTGTGGATAGGATTGCAGCCTTTGGGATGTTTGAGGATTTTTGCTTAAAGCATATCAGCAACTGCTTGGGAGGATTAGGAGGGTACTTAAATTCAAATAATTTTTTTAACATACTTATAAACTTTTTGTTTACTTACTTAATTTAATTTGATATTGCTGTATGGGAGGTGTTAAAATTTTTCCTGCCGGATGATGTCACTTCTGACCATGACATCACTTCCAGGGTAATGACATCACTTCTGGAAGGTTCCAATCAATTATCGTTCTAAAAAGTGGGTCCCAGTTCTAAAAAGCTTGCAAACTAGTACCTTAGACAAAGAAAAATATTTCAGGAAGAAGGCTGGAATAAAACTGTTCTCCATGCCAAGTGACAGCCCAATCCTATCCACCCTTTCCTGGTAGTAAGCCCCATTCACTCCAATGGGACTTACTTCTGAGTAGATATGCTTAAGATTGGGCTGTAAAGTGTCTTTGAGGAGTGGTGTCATTTTGTTGTTGTTTATATTACAGTGTCTCCCTGTGGAAAACCGTGGGTTGGTGACCTGATGCATTGACCTGAAGAAAATGCATGGAGTCCTATGAAAAGTCAGCCACATGTGCAATTTTATTTGCGAGTAGGTTTGCCTCAGTTGATTTAGAAGGTCCAGAGGAGAGGATCGTAATGGTCCTGATCCGATGAAAGTATACTCAAGTTCTCCTCTCCAAGGTTAAAAGGAAAAAAATATTGATCCCCATGGAAAGTGAAACTGAGCTGCAAAGCCGTCAGAATGGTCTGATCCAATGAAAGTGAAACTCAACAAATGCTCTAGAAGGCGCATCCAGAAGAACCCAACACAGTGAAAGGATAATAACAGACGCTTGAGCAGCTGGTAGAGTGAAACTTTTTTTAAGTCTTGCAATGTGAGGTGGGTCCCAAGAGAGTGTCATTTTGAAAAGTGGATCCCAGTGCTAAAAAGTTTGGGAACCCCTGGTTTATAATATTGTTGGCAACCTTCAGTCTCGAAAGACTATGGTATCGCGCTCTGAAAGGTGGTTCTGGAACAGCGTCTAGTGTGGCTGAAAAGGCCGATTCGGGAGTGACAATCCCTTCTACACTGGGAGCAAGTGTGGTGTGTCCCAGGTCTGTCTCCCTGGCTATGGGCCTTCCTTCTTTGCCTCTTAGCCTCAGACTGTTGGCCAAGTGTCTCTTCAAACTGGGAAAGGCCATGCTGCACAGCCTGCCTCCAAGCGGGCTGCTCAGAGGCCAGGGTTTCCCACCTGTTGAGGTCCACTCCTAAGGCCTTCAGATCCCTCTTGCAGATGTCCTTGTATCGCAGCTGTGGTCTACCTGTAGGGCGCTTTCCTTGCACGAGTTCTCCATAGAGGAGATCCTTTGGGATCCGGCCATCATCCATTCTCACGACATGACCGAGCCAACGCAGGCGTCTCTGTTTCAGCAGTGCATACATGCTAGGGATTCCAGCACGTTCCAGGACTGTGTTGTTTGGAACTTTGTCCTGCCAGGTGATGCCGAGAATGCGTCAGAGGCAGCGCATGTGGAAAGCATTCAGTTTCCTCTCCTGTTGTGAGCGAAGAGTTCATGACTCGCTGCAGTACAGAAGTGTACTCAGGATGCAAGCTCTGTAGACCTGGATCTTGGTATGTTCCGTTTATAATATAAAAGGTTTATAATATAAAGGTTTATAATATAAAGGAGTGTTATCAAGGGTCATCCTGGCCAAGCTGTCATGACCCCCGGCGGGAGATGAATCCAAAGAGGACTCAGAGTGGAGACTCCGCGCAACAAAGACACTGGATACACCTTCTCTGAAACCCCCCTGCGCAAGGCGTAGGGGACTGACCTCTGCAATCCCACCAAGCGACACAGTCCTGTCCCTGTCCTTCGAATCAGAAGATTCCTCTGAGGGACCTGTAAGGAAATCACCATTCGAGTTGAGGTTTGCAAAATCAGGCTGGGCCCCTTTAAACCAATCCCCTTTGAAAGGTTTCCAGGGCAGACGCCATCATCACATCCTGTAGCACAGAGTTCCACAGCTTCCTCTGGGAGGCATCCATGCTCCTGACTTTTGGTCCTTGGAAAATCTCTTGAATCATTGGAGGCTACTGGAGGTCTAGTTCTCCTGACTGAGCACATACTGCAGTGCAGGTCCCCTTGCGTTCCCAGACCCCTCACAACTACACCTGGAGCTGGATAAGGGTCCATGCTCACCAGGGGGCTTGATTTGCCCAACTGGGTCAACCCCTGAACCCCCTCCAAGAGATTTGTCCCACAATTCGGGACATGAACTTGCAAGTATAAATGGGAACATCCCCCCCCCCAGTCACAGGACTATCTCATCACAGGACTATAAGGGATGCCCTCATTGGTCAGCAGGAAGGTTAGGAGAAGGAAGACTTGCTTCTTGGCCAAGAGGTCCCCCCCCCCCATGTTCCCCATGGGAGGTCTCAGGGAATGCCTTTGTCCCAGAGTCTCCACTAAGCTAATGCCAACACCAACAGCTGGAGAATCCAACCACGCAGTTGGGACCTGCTCCCTAGGCTGTTCTGGATAACTTTCTAATCTGGTAAGCTTTCTCTCTATCTCTCTTCAGTATTTCAACCTCCTTCATAATCAGGGTAGCACAGAGTGGGGGGGGGGTAGAGAAGCTGAATGTTCTCACCCAAGTAATCAAGAGTGCAATCAAGGCACATAGCCTCCGAAGCCATAAGGATCCATCAATCTGGGATAGTGGGACCAAAGAAGAAGGTGCCACTCTTTCCACCTCTGCACTCTGTCATTGTGGTACATTAAAAAAAGCATCATCTCAAGCACTGGCTGGGTGGGCATTAGGGGTTTTCAAAGCACAAAAATTAGAGCCCATCTTTATCTGATTAAAAGGGAGTTTTCTCCCCTCCACCTCTGCCGAGCTCAGCTCTCTCAAGATGTACTTCAAGATGGAGAGAGTCTGACTCAGGTTCTCTAATTCTTCTTGAGCAGAAATCAATGCGCTGGCCTGAACTGTAATTCCTCAGCATAATTAAGGAGGGGAAATCTACTGGCCACAAGCAAGTTCATCTGCATTCAAGCTGGAGGGGGGGTGTTGTTCCAAAGCTTGGTTGGAGCCTATGGGAGCCACAGGTACTCTGCAATTAATCTGTGGAACTCCTTCCACAGGATGTGTGGATGCCACCTGGCCTAGAAGCCTTTCAAGGGGATTGGACAGACTGATGGAGGACAAGTCCATCACAGGTTACAATCTGCACTAGGTGTGTGCAAACTCCTGGTTTTAGAAGTAGGCCATAAGAACTAAGAACAGCCCCAGGCCCATCTAATCCAGCTTCCTGCATGTCACAGTGGCCCACCAAACGCCTCAGGGAGCACACAAGAGACCTGCATCCTCTAAATGCCAAAGGCAATGGAGTGGCAACAGGATACTGGGATATTGTTACCTTGTGAGCTCCCTGATGCATCTGGTGAGGCCACAGTGAGATACAGGAAGCTGGACTAGATCCAGCTTGGCCTGATCCAGCGGGGCTCTTCTGATGTTCTTACCAATCACATCTCAGAGCTAGTCAGACACCCCAAAACCGATCTGGGGGTTCTAGGGACTGGTAGGCAAGACCAACGATGCTTCTCCTTTGGGAAAAGAAGCTCCTGTGGTTAGGGCGGAGGGGGAGAGAGAAACTGTTTTGCCCTGGAACTGGCTGAACAAATTCTGAGAAGCTTCCTAACTTAAGAAGCTAACAGTCTCAACAAAGGCTCTTTTTAAAGGAATCAGCAGCTATCACCTCTACTCGATGACTTCGGGCATAATGTCTTGCTGAATCTCCATTTCATCACTCGTTAAAAACGCTTAATATTCCCAGTGTCCCGTGAGGCTGGCTGCCAGTCCTGATACCTAAAGCGAGGAAGCTCTCCCTCTTCCTTGCCAAGGAACAGCAAGAACCGACAAAAGATCATGCTGAACAGAGCCGTCACATCCCACAGGGGGAACAAGGTCTCTACAGGGGAATGATGAACCTTCACTTCCTTAGCGGCTTGCCTTTGTTCTTCCTCCGTCACTCACCATGCGCCTTCCCTACCGTGGGCTTGTTCCCAGCCAAAAACAAAAGAGAGCGCACGATCAAGAAAAGATTCATAGCGCCACGCCCTCAGAGTCTCTTGCTGGCTGATCCTATGGAGAGATGTCATGGTGTAACTGCAAAGATAGTGGCTTCTGACAGCTCAACCCGTTTCTGCAGGGATGTTTTGCTAAATGAACTGTGCGCCTGGTTGCCAGCAGGCAGCAGCTTCTCTCTGGTCCTGAATGAGAAAGGCCAAATGTGCAGCTCACAGAACGTAGTGACAGAGAAGCTTACAAGGGCAATAACTTTCTGGCAGGCACAAATGTTGACACGGCTGCCTGTTTCGGAGTTCGGTCACAGCCATTGTTGTCAGTGGCGCAGCTAAGGGTGGGCAGGGGGGTACATTGCTCCAGGTGCTATGCCTTGAGGGATTGCCAACCCCCTGGGATGGCAGATCTGAGGCAATAAAGCAGTCCTGGAGGCACTTTCTAAAAGACACCTGGCACCTGGAGGGTGTTAAAAAGTGGAGTGATAAAAATGTTTGTGTCCTGGGTGCTACTCAACAGATTGCTGTTGTCCAGCTTCCTGTGTCTCGCAGTGGCCCCACCAGATGTCTCAGGGAGCACCCAAGACAACAACAGTCCTGCATCCTGGTGCCCAAACTTGAAGCTGGCATTCTGAGGGAACCTACTTCTAAAATCAGGAGGTTGTATGTACTCGTCGTGGCAAGGAGTTCCACAGACCAATTACACGGCGCGTAAAGAAATATTTTCCTGTGTCTGTTCTAACTCTCCTGACAGTCAATTTCTGCAGTTGCTTCTTCCTTGGAATCCAAAAGCAACCTCCATCCCTGGCCGGAGCCATGGGCTGGGACACCTGCCCTCTATTGCTCCTCCTCCACACTGTGCCATAACCATTTACTAACATCTTAACGTTATAGCTTCAGAGGTGGCAGAGTTATGCGCTCAGGTCTATGCAGGCGGTGCATAATGATGATTTCATTATCCCTGCACCATGGATTTGTCACCTAGTCTCTGCCTTTCACAGGCCCGCCAAGACTAATCGCAGCCATAAATACCACTGCCTCATGTCTAAGTGGCAGATAATTATCTTCAGTGGGAATATATGCTGCTGTAGCAAAGGAGGTGCAGAACCCACCCACCCCCCAAGAAAAAATGACAAAGGAATGAAGACTTGTGTTGAAAAATATGGACTTGGAAGACATTGCTCTACACATTGTCTTCTTGCAAACTGTCCTAAAGTTTTATTGGGTGATAATAACCTGCATTAACAAGCACAGGTGTGTAAAAACTGATTCAAGTCTACAAAGATGCCCACCATATTGCTTGTAAGGCAGTAGTTCCCCAAACAAACCTGCAAGATCCAAGAAGGTGGCACTCAATTCTTGCAAGATTTGTGTGCTGCCATCTTGAATCTTGTGAGATTTTGCAAGATCCAAGGTGGCAGCACCTGAGGGAACAGGTAGGAGGCCCCACCGTGGACATCCCATGGACAGTGAGTGTGCTGTGACATCGCAATGCATTATGATGCACACGTTGGGAACCCCAGCCCTAAGGGCAGAAACCTCATGCCATCTCCAAAACCGGTCATGGAGCTGATATTATCTTTTTTTTTCCTTCACATTTTTATATTGACCTTCCTCCAGGGTGGTGTACATAGTTCCTTGCCCTCACAACAATCCTGTGAGGTTGGTGAGACTGAGAGGGACTGGCCCAAGGTCACCCAGGAAGCTTCATGGCTGAACAGGGATTTGAACCTGGGTCTTCCAGGTCTAAGTCCAATTCCCAAACCATGACAGCATCTTGGCTCTCAATAACCCCGACTAACTGGGTAAGAGGCCCTTTTTCAAGTGGGTGCTCCTTGCTGATTTAGCAGGGGAAGAGTAACTGGCCCTCCTCACCCCGGCAGTGTCTCTTCTAGTGGCTGTCTGCTGGTGTTCTTTTGCATCATTGTAGATTGGGAGCCTTTTTGGGACAGGGAGCCATTACATACCTGATTTTCTCTGTAAACTGCTTTGTGAACTTTCTGTTGAAAAGCGATATAATAATAATAATAATAATAATAATAATAATAAGAAGAAGAAGAAGAAGAAGAAGAAGAAGACTGTGATTCTGTGCATGCAGTGATCCTTCTTGATCTGCAGAAGGATCCACCCAGAACAGTTGTCCATGTGCCCAATGACCCAGTTTTTTCAGGGTTGTTTTCAACTTTGTGCCAGGACCCCCAGCTGATACCAAATTCCATGGATAATTAACTCCACGGTGGCGCACAGCACCACAATGACTTACTGGGGGGTGCGGCCTCCCAGCTCCTCAGTACACCTCCTGGATACAACTGAAAGTCACTTCTGGACACATCTTGGAGATCCTCTGAGTCCCTCCAGCCCCGGATCAGCATCTGTGGATATTCAAATCTGTGGAAGCCAAGCCTCCAGATAAGGAGGGCCCACTGTATTGCTGTTTAGAGTTAGGTGATGTAGGCTACAAAGGAAGGATGCTGCTTTATACTGAGTCTTTCCATTGGCCCAGTGTTATCAACACTGATTGGTAGCAGCTCTCCAGGGTTTCAGATGGGAGGAGGGTCTATATAATGTCAGGGATTGAAACTGGAACCTTTTCTAGGTGCTCTACCATGGAGCTATAGCTATTCCCTATTAATCTGTTCCCTATTAATCTAGGCCAGGGGTCTCCAAACCCCAACCTGGGGGCCAGATGCGACCCATGGAGAGACGCTACCTGGCTCACGGCCAGCCTCTGATCCCCTGAGAGCCTCTGGCCCAGTTGACCAAGCACAACCAGAGTTATGCTTGTGGGGTGGGGAAATGGGGGTCTATTTAAGTGTGTGAATAAACTTTTGGGCTGTGTTGGTGCTTGGAGAAATCCTGGGCATTTGATCTCATTCATTCATTCATTCATTCATTCATCTAAGTTCCATATCTAATTTAAAATTACATTTAATTTTCTTTTTCCAGCCCTGGACACTGTGCCAGATATTTGATGTGGCCCTTCAGCCAAAAAGTTTAGAGACCCCTGATCTAGGCCAGGGGTGTCAAATTCATTTCATACAGAGGGCCAAATAGCATTCATGATGTGTGCTGAGGGCCGGAAGTGATGTCATTAAAAAGGCCATAACAAAAAACAAGTACCTTATCTCACTTAGAATTCATTAGCTTTAAATGACAGAAGAGGAAATGTCAAATCCTGATCATATTTCAAGAGATGGGAGAGCACAATTTTCATGTGGGCTGCCCTTTTAGCAAAAACACCTCAGCACTGCTCAGCAGTTGAGAGTCTGAGGGCCAGATAAAAAGTTTCCGCGGACCGCATCCGGCCCCCGGGCCTTATGTTTGACACCCCTGATCTAGGCCCTACCCCAGTAACACATTGTTCAAGGGTTGGCAGTCTTGTAAAATCGCGAAGTCCCTTCTCATAAATCTCAGGGCTTTGGATTCAAGGGACCTAACATCCCTATCATCTAGTGAGCTTTACGACTCCATGTTGATTGGAATCTGAGTCTAACCACTATACAGATTGTTCGCAATCTTTTTAGCACCAGGACCCACTTTATAAAATGACCCTCTTATTGGGACCCACCTAGATTTACAAGACTTTTTAAAAAAAGTGATCTAGAAAAAAAAACCTTTTAAGTTATTCATTTGAAATATTTATTTAATATTTAAATATTTATTTGGGGGGAAAAGAAATTCAATCAATTTATCGTAATGAGGCAGTCATAATGAATAGCCTCAAAGCTTGAGGGGCTTAGTGAAGTGACCCAGACTGCACCTGCCGCCATTACCCATCATTGACCAATCTGGGGGCAAAAAAACACACCATAAAAAAGATACTCAAACACTGATTTCCCTATATTTACGCAATCTTGCAAACTGCAGGAGCTCAGCTCTATCTGATTTTTGAATAGCGTCAGGGTTTGAGACAATGAGTTATCTGATCTCTCCATCACCTGTGTTTTCATTGGAGGTTCTGCGGGACTCAACAGAATTCAGGTTCCAACCCACCAAGTGGGTCCTGACCCACAGTTTGAGAAACGTTGCCCTTTGCCACCCTGGCTCACACTGAAACTAAACAGTCATACATGAATTCAAGGCCCACTAAAAAAAAAATGCAGTTGTTTCATTCAAAGCCATTGCCGTGCGCCTTGTAAAATCCCGACATGAGTGGAGCCCCTTGAGTTCAGTTCCTACTTTGCAGAAGTAGAACATCAAATAGATTCCAGAGGAGGGCAGCAGGGCAGTTCTTTGACACAACCTGCCTGAACTGGGCAGCAGTACCATAATTATTTCAGAAAAGGCAGGGAACAGCTCTGAAACGTTAAGGGAAAATATTCATGATGAGACATGCTTGGCATTTGGAAGCTCTCATTGCCGATGCTGAAGCCAGGTGCAATGCATACCGGTTTTCGAGGAGGGGAGGGCTGCTTTTAGTTTGATCTTTCCAGCCTATTCATAATTGAGCAATGTTTTGCTGCTCTCCCCCCACCACATCTGACTTTTTGAAAATTTGCAAAAGCTCCTAGTGACATTTGGGGGGGGGGGTTAGGAAATTTGTATAATTGCCACATTTCTTCTAATCACACAAAGGATCGTGCTCTCTGTACTTTGGAGTGGATATTTAGCTGTTCATAGCTGATATGAAATGGCTGTTTTGCGCTCAGAGATCTATGGCGGAATACAAAGAAGTGTCCCTAAGACTGGAGTCAGACATTTCATCACTTAAAATCTGCCCCCACAAAGGGAGGGCTAGCTTGTGTGTGTGAATGGGCTATCACAGATCATAGGTGCATAGGGAGCTTCACCGACTAGAGGTGACACTTCTGTTTCAGGCAAGGGACTTTCCAAGCTCAACCTGGAGAGTCACAGATTGATGGATTGATCGACTTCACTGGGGGGTGTGAGTGTAAATCTAATGCTAGATGTGGGGAGGTGGCAGCAAGATTCAAGTATTGTGTTTGATTCCTGAGGCATCTGGTGGGCCGCTGTGTGATACAGGAAGCTGGACTAGATAGTCCCTGGGCCTGATCCAGCAGGGCTCTTCTTATGTTCTTGAAAACTTCTATATCAGGTGTGTCAAATATAAGGCCCGTAGACCAGATGTGGGCATCAGAAGAAATTTATCTGGCCCCCTATAATTGGGCTCTCCCACCATGATAAATGGGCTTTCACATAACTTGAAAATAGGATCACGTTTTGCACATTTTCCCTTCTCTCATGTGCAGCTCATTCGTTTCTATGTGAGAAACGTGCATTTATTCCTGGACCATTTCATTAATGATGTCGCTTCCTGCTGAAGGTCGTCACTTCCGGCCCTCAGGAGGTGCCATGAGTACTATCCATCCCACTGTATGAAATGGGATGGGTGAGAGGGTGTAGACTGTACCAGGGGACACACTTGGTGGGGTGACACCACTACTGGACAAAATTGTCAAAATCTTGGTATTTTTGAATAGTACCATTATGTTATATATCACTTGATGTGTAATTTAATGCAGAATACCATGAAACAAACTGTGTTGGAATAGCTGTATTCTAGCAAAGGTTGTAGCCAAATAACCAGAAAAGGAAAACACAACTGCCTGATGTCACAAAAAGTGGATTTCTTTAACTCAAAATTGACCATTGAGACTGATTGTTCTGAGAGCCAATGAGGTGTTATGATTACAGGTGTTCAATCAGGTGTTAGCATGAACCAGCTCTCATTTCCATGTATCAGAGCTAATGCTAGAACTCTTGTTCAGTTGTGTGAGTGTCATCCAGCTGGCCACTGGTTTTTTGTCTGTGACTGATTGGTTGGGTGACCTGGACTGTTATATATTAAAATAAATAAAGCAAATGGGGATTTCACCAGCCCTAGCATTTAGGCTAAGCCTATGATATTGTCATTTATTCTGTATGGTTTGGTGGAGGAGGAGGTCCAACATGGGGGAGATGCAATGAGCTCTTGCACTGGGTGACACAACATCCCAGTGACGCCCCTGAAGGAACGGAAAGACATCAGTGGAAAATGAGAATGGCTTCAAGCTGAGAAATTAGCCTAGATCAGCAGGACTCTCGTAAGAGTGGGACACAACTGAGTGAAGCCCCGGAACGATCGCAGAACAAGAGCAGGAGAAATTAGCTCATCCCTGCGACGCAGACAGACTGTGGAGCATAAAGTACATGGAACAATGTATTATTTCAACAACCCAGCAGGGGAGGGGGGTCTTTAGTTGATCTTGTTGACGGCATGAGGAACATGGTGCGTTCTGGTCTGTACAATGACATCTTCAGTGCACACCGCATTCATTCTAAATACAGACCTTCCGTAATCTTTCCATTTGTGCCCCAAACGTCCCTTATGCAGTGGTGTCATTGCCTTCTGCATGAAATTACACATTGATTGATATGTAACATGATGGTCTTATTCCTCCAAATTCTGATTTTAGTGATTTTGAAAACTTGTAGAGTCTCTCTCACACACACCCTGTGTCAACTTACTAACACCTTATTGCAGCAGTTTGCAAACTTTTAGCACCGGGACCCACTTTTTAGAATGACAATCTGTCCAGGACCCACTGGAAGTGATGTCATGGCCAGAAGTGACATCATCAAGCAAATTAAAATAAATAATTATAAATAATTAAAAGAAAAGAAGTAATTAAATAAGGGGGAGCCAGTCCTGTTTCACCAAGTGAATCTACTCTGAAGTAAGTTCCATAGTGGTCAATGGGTCTTGCTCTCAGGGAAGTGTGGGTAGGATTGCAGCCTGTGAGCCCAATCACAGAAGGGACCTCCTTCTTGTGTTTTTGGGGGCTGCATTCACTGGATTGGGACCATTCTGGTGTCGTTGGATTCCTCTCAGCCTGCCCTTTCCAACAGACTATGAAAAGTACACCTACTCACGAGTAAACACGCGATACGGCTCACTTTCACTTTCCATAGGGCTCCATGCATTTTTCTTTCCGGTCTTTTAGCCATAACTTTTGAACAAAAGGAGCTTTTTCAATTCTGTTTCTTGCATTGCATTCTGCTGGACATTCCGCATCCAATGGTGTATGGCACGATGGGGTAGCTCCGAAAGCCGTGAAGTTAGCACATCCTCCCCAGGGCGCATCACCCCCCCAGCGCATCACCCAGTGTGGCCTGCACCCCCCCTGCACCTCCTAGCAACACCAGTTCATTATGGACTCAAATACTCTTTCCGCTTGTTTTTCTTAGGTGGAAAAAAATCCTTCACTGTTCAAGACTTCAGGAACTTGTTCCAATAGGTAATGCCACTCTCTGTTTTGAGGTTACCCCAAGGTTTCCTAAGCTGATTAGGTGAGAGCTGAAAATTTCCCTTGTTCTAAGGACACCCCCCTCTCTTTATTTTGCAAATCCAGTGCCTTTCCTTCATATCCAAAGCTAAGCCCTTTGGCTTTTTCCAAAGTCGAGTAATTTTTTTTAAGTATTTGCTTTCAAAGACAGTTCATTCTCGTGACTGAACTAAATTACATTTACATGTCCTCCTATACACAATCAGAATTCTACTAAATCCAATGCATGTCATCTGCATATTAATGACACAGTTGATGGCATTGCATATTTAAGCTCTCCAGGATATTGATAATTTATACATAATTATCTGGTATTTCTAGTTTAAGGACAAGTTCATTTATTCCCCCCTTTAGGTTTTCTTGAAGCATAGTTTAAGGCTCAACAAAAATGATCAGATGAGCACTTCCAGGTTAGAATTTGGGAAGAAGCAGGCCCAAAATTGGAAAGAGAGATTTTCAGTTCTTCCTTCCGTTTGGGCTTTAACAAATGAGAAACTGCAGAGAGTACTGAGAGCAATAAGAACATCAGAAGAGCCCTGCTGGATCAGGACAAAGCCCATCTAGTCCAGCTTTCTGTATCTCACAGGGGCCCACCTGATGCCTTTGGGAACACCCGACAAGATACCTGTGTCTTGTTACCTCTTCCTTGCACCCGGCATTCAGAGATAGCCTATTTCTCATGACTTGTAATAAATCTGTCCAATCCCCTTTGAAAGGCATCTCGGCCAAACGCCATCACCAGCTCCTGTGGCAAGGAGTTCCACAGATTAATGACATGCTGGGAAAAGGACTATTTTCAATCCCAGCATGCTTCATATTTCCTGCTTTGATTCAAGTGTCTGCATGGAAGAAGGGGCCAGGTAAGGAGGGGGAGTGGAGCTCTGTGCTGCCGCAGGGATCCCCATAACTTCATCCAGCCCTGATTGTAAGTGCTACCATTTTGCCTCTGGTTCCATCTCCCCATTTTGGTAGCTCCTGGGCAGGGCCTGTTTAAACGAATTGGACAAATTGGTCCCAATTGGGCCCTGCACCTAAGGGGTCCCCGCACTAGGGTAATCTAGTCTTGCATGCAATTTTATATTCAAATGTGCTTAGGTCCATTTGGTCTATTAACTCATATGCACTTTTTCAGTGTACATGTTGATGCTTTTGCATTCTAGCATAGAAATCTAAATTCTATAATAGATTCTATTGATATCTCTACGATTCTATAGACTTGGACTGGAATCCCACAAAAAAAAAAAAATGCTTCCAATGGGACCCCACAGCTCCTCAGGCCAACTATGATATACTTACACAACTTCCAGAAACTCACACTCTGCTTACTCATCCAGCAAACCCAGGTACTCCCCAGGGAATGCATTCAGATGCTCCTGTTACCACAATTCTGTGTCTTCTCAGCAAGCCCTGAGAGGCAGATCCTGACAAGCGTTCTTTGATTTGCATGAAGAGGGCAGACTGGTTAGAAACAATTTGAAATCCAATTACTTGAATCCTATGCAGGGTTCGGCTGCCCAAATATTATGGATTCTCCATTTTATCAAATTTGTGAGGTGTTTTTTGGGGGGAAGCGGGAGGTAGAATGCAAGTAAACATCGCCTGAGGTAATTTATTTCCTGAAATAAAAAGGTCACCCTAGAGAGAGTCCTGCTACCCTGTTACAGCTGCGGCTGAGTGATTACGGTAGCATATATTACTCTTGCACCAGGTACATCGGTCTATCATGCACACTCTGTAGGCATTGAATGTGGTATCTTGTGCAGAATTCAGCCAGGTAAGAAGGGAGAATCTGTGGCTCTGTGAAAGAACATCCTTTGAATGGAGAAGGGAACATAAGAACATAAGAAGAGCCCTGCTGGATCAGGCCATAGGCCCATCTAGTTCAGCTTCCTGTTTCTCACAGTGGCCCACCAGATGCCCCAGGGAGCACACAAGACAACAAGAGACCTGCATTCTGGTGCCCTCCCTTGCACCTGGCATTCTGAGGTTGCCTACTTCTAAAACCTGGAGATTGCATTTACCTATCATGGCTGGTAACCTGTATGGGAATATTCCTCCATAAAATTGTCCAATTCCCTTTAAAGGCATCTAGGCTTTCAGGTGCCACTGCCACATCCTGTGGCAAGGAGTTCCACAGATGGGTAAAGAACTATTTCTTTTTGTCTGTCCTAACTCTCCCGACACTCCATTTCAGTGGATGTACCCTGGTTCTGGTGTTGTGTGTGAGAGGGAAAAGAACATCCCTCCGTCTACTCTCTCCATTCCCTCGGACACATATGGAGGTTTTTTCTGTAGTATTTTACTCATTTGTTTCACATTCGACCATCATTTGGAACCTTTTATCCCCTCCCATATCCTGTTTCTTCTGCATCCCAAGTGTTAATTTCTGGCCAAATGTCTGTGTTTTTGACAACCCACCAATATCTCTCAAGCTCTAAATTCCAATCATGGCCTCCCAACACTGTGTCAGTTTTCCTGCCAGCAATCTGGTGCCGCTTGGTGCCCCATCTGCCTTTTGCAAGCCCAGTGGAGTAACCAGGATCCTTCCCCTTCGCTTTGCAGAGTTAACTCCCCATCACAGCCAGTCTGACTAATGCTACATCCGTTATGGTCTGTTAGCTCAGGCGTCATGGAGTTTTGCTGCCTGCCAAAATCTCTGCTCTCCCAGCATGCATTATGAATGCACATTTGGGGGACAGATGGGACCATTTAACCAAGTGCAAAATAAAGTATAAATTTTAAATGGCCCTGGGAGAGCCAACAGCCTGTTGCAGGACTGGCTCACCCATGAGGCCAACAGAAGCTGTCGCCTCAGGCAGCAGAGAGATGGAGAGTGCCCATCTCTGTCCGTCTACTTGCCTCCACTGTGCCTTATTCCCCTTCCTGCATTGGAAAAGGAAGATGTGGACAGGGAGGAAGAGGAAATGTAGAGGGGGCAGAGAGTACTAAACTAGAGCACTAGGGAATAGAAGAAGCATCAAGTAAGGGGGCAGCATTTGGCTGACCACCTCAGGTGTCCGTCCATTGTCAGTGAGCCCTCCCCTAAAATGAAGTGGGGGTTTGGAGTTTTATGTAGCCTCCAGGTGTTCCCAGTGCTTCTGGAATGGCTCCAGTTTGGAGCTATTTGGATGCAAGGATTGAAAGAAGACTCAGCCCATGACCCACCTTGCATCGGTTTGTGACCCACACTTTGGGAAAGGCTAGTCTTCATCCAAGTAGTTCTGAGTGTGTCCATAAGAGATCATGTCTAGCTCTTCCTGCATACCTTAGGAGGACCATTTTATCAGACCCACCAACCACTCTCCCTTTGGCTTCCCTTAATGTCCACCCTGATGACAAGTTCTGGAGCAATCTTTTTGGTTGGTCCTAATCAAGTTGTTACCAGAATGAGTCCATTAGGAACTGGGGTATTTTCATCAGTAAGTATATTACAGTTGTTAAGATAATGGGTAGCTACCTTGCAAACTGGAGGAGCTCTGCAGGGCAGTTAGCAGCTATCTGCTTTTCAAAATAGCCTCAGGGCTTGAGGCAATGAGCTGTCTGATCTTTCCATCACCTATGTTTTCATTCACTCTGTGGGACACACCAGAAATTGGGTCATGAACCACCATGGGTCCCTACCCACGGTTTGAGAAACACTGCTAACATCCACCCTGATGCAATCTTTTTGACTGGTCTTAATCAAGTTATTACCTGAATGAGGCCATTCGGAACTTGGGTATCTCATCAGTGGGTAGAAAATCCTCTACAGAAATGGATGCAATGGAGCATCTTTCCCTGTTGCCTGATTTTCCATCTGATTAGTGAGCTTAGGTGCATAACACACACCCCATACACCCATTCCTCCCTACAGAACCATCTCAGACTACACATCCTGCCTCTCCATTTTCCAAATCCACTGAAGAACAACCTCTGCTTTGTGCATTTGCCTTTGATATTAATAGGAGTTACTCTTCCGTGTCGAGAAAATACAGTCTCTTGTCAAACTCTGAAAGGGCTTATTACCTCCGGTGCTAAAATTGACTAGTTGAAGGTTCTGCAGCAAGGGTGGGAAAGCGACTGCAAATGTAGATCAGATGTTAAATTCAGAAGTTAAGCTGTGGAGGTCAGGGACGCCGGTGAGATGGCGGTGATTTGCGTGCTGTCGGAATAGGCTTTCAGACTCATTGAAGCTGCAACGTGCGTTGAGAAGGGGAGATCATAATATTCAATATATTCTGCTTTGAATTTACTTGCAGGGCTTGTACAGACATTTGTAGAGTCAAGTAAGTTCCCATCTTCCTCTTGTCAAGCACAAGACACATTTCTCTCTTTTCTCTTCTTTTTGCATTTCTAACACTGGTACAGCAGGATGTCCACGTGATCGTAAGCTGGGTTCATTTGCCATCGCTACAGCTGAGAGGAACCAGGAAAGCCAGCCCTCCATTGTCATCACTATTTCTTGCTTTCAAGAACAGTAATTGTCCGCATTAGAGGAAAAGGGCAACATTCAACCATCTGATACAATGCCAACCCAGATGGAGTGATGATCTGGTGCAGGCTGCAGTCCCCAGTGGTGTTATGGCAACTAGGGACACATGCCCTGGGCACCACTTGAAGGAGGTACCACAGAGCAGAAAGAGCAGGGGGCAGATCACAAAACGGACACAGCTGCCTCATGTTTCAGTGCCCCCTTCAAGTGGGACCTCACCACCGCATCACCCAGCCAAGAACAGAACCCCCATGGATAATGAGGGCTGTCTGTATTACAAATTTAAATGTATTTTTTTTGTGTGCATATGGTCCCTGAAAATTCCAACTTTTTCCTCAGTGGTCCGCGGTCTCCTAATGGTTGGCAACCGCTGATTTAGAACGTCCCTGCAGCCTTCAGGAAGCCAGCAGAGACCTCCAGAAGGCTGCAGTGATGATTAGACCATGGATAGCCGAGAACAACTTCATGGAAAGCACAAGGTAAATGGCAATTCTGTATCAATTCTGTGTCAAATTTACAGGTAGTGAATTCGTGTATGAGAACTGACTGCATTTCTGTGATTGGGAACTGTTGTTTCAGGATGGGAAATGGCCACCCATCTCTGCTGAAAGACAGTGTCAGAATAAAAAGAAAAGGACAAAATTAGAACCGAACCATGTAGATTGGGAAGCAATATTCATTTGTGATCAACTAAAGATACCCACTGAACTTTAGAAATGTAGCAAGGATTCCTGTGATGTTTCGTGGAAATGCTGACGCCTTGGTAATGTGCTGGAACAAACAGCCAGAAAGAGGTGCATTTGTGCGGGCAGAAGATAAATTTAGGTCTATGTGATGTGACGGTTGTTAACGAGACACTACAGAGGCAAATGGAGAATGAGTCAGAGCCCTTGCTATGGACTGCAGCCTGAAGATGACGCTTTGAAGGTTCACACATGCAAACAGGTCTCTGGGAAACTGGGAGTAACTCTCCCATGTCTGCCTTTGTGCTCTTGAACTGCCACAAGAGCAAAACCCTAGACACCAAATAGACAGTATGATGTAGAAGAGACATTTTATATCCAATTCAGTTGCTGGTATAGACTTCCTAGACACAAACATCTCTGATGGGTTCCAGAGATTCCCAGAAACCTTTGACAGTCTTTTAACAAACCTTCAATCTTCTCATACACCTTGTGTTTTCCCAGCTTCTATAGCCAGTTGGCATCAGATTGCTGGGGGCCCTGGGAAAAAGCCCTGCACTGGACTTCCCATGGCACTCCCTGCACACCTAAAGGCACATAGGGCACAATTATTAACACCAGTCCTGGGAATTCAAGGAGCAAATGGGCATGTGCGTCCTCTGATGAGCATGGACCCTCACCAATGCCCAACCTGGCTTACTCCTGATGTCACCTGGCTCCTAACAAACCTTGCTCCTTTGGCATTTCCTTGTTCCTTTGACTATGCCATGGGATTATGTATTGGCTATGTGTTAAACTTTTGTCCGTCTAGTGAGTCTTATATTGAAGTTCAGCTTTCATATAAAATGTTTCTTATATGCAATGGGTGGAATCCCAGCTAGAACTAGTGCAGTGTGCCAGTGGCAAGCTTCCTCTGTGAAGCAAAAAGGAGGACCCCATCCACAAGCAGAATCTTCCATCTATCGAGAAAGGAAGTTCCCAATTCTGCAGAGAGGTGGCAGAAGCTGTAGCTGGGGCTCCACCTGAGATGCACGCAATAAATAAACGTAGCACTACACTGACCTTTGATTCCAATTGGGTTATCTACAGAAAATGTTGAAAGTAAACCCTGAAGTCCGCATTATGATGTTGCAAAGTCCGTCGGGGCTCTTATAACATGCCCCTACCTCATTCAGCAGGACTCAAAACCTTTTGATCTTTGTCCCTTCATGGTCCTGTTTTGATGGTGGATTGTCCTTCTAATAGACCATCATGGGGCCACCTATGATTTTGTGAGCTAGACATATTTAGGGCGCAATCCTAACCAATATTCCAGCACTGACCTAACCGCAAATGCAGACACAAGGTAAGGTAACTCACATGCCCTTACCTTGAGGAGGCCCCCCTTGACTGTCTTCCACTGCATAATGCAGGACACGCTACATTGGCACAGCTATATCAGTGCTGGAAAGTTGGTTAGGATTGTGCCCTTAGATGACTTTAATAGGTCTAACTCCACAATTGTTCTGTGCCTCTGTGCAGAAGTTTAATCCCCTGAACTAACATAAGAACAGCCCCACTGGATCAGGCCATAGGCCCATCTAGTCCAGCTTCCTGTATCTCACAGCGGCCCACCACATGACGCAGGGAGCACACCAGATAACAAGAGACCTCATTCTGGTGCCCTCCCTTGCATCTGGCATTCTGACATAACCCATTTCTAAAATCAGGAGGTTGCGCATACACATCATGGCTTGTACCCTGTAATGGATTTTTCCTCCAGAAACTTGTCCAATCCCCTTTTAAAGGCGTCCAGGCCAGTCACCATCACCACATCCTGTGGCAAAGAGTTCCACAGACCAACCACCAACAACCAACTACAATTTATCTTTTCCTTTCCATGGAATATTTCTCATTTTCTTTATATAATGTCCTGGATTCTCTCCCTTCATAAGATAAAAATTATTTAAGTACATTTATTTGAGTTTTACATGCAATACACACACACAATGAAAAGTATAAACCCACATATATAGTGACTCAAAACTATTGAAAAATGCCCAACTAAATGTGGACTTACCAGGGGGAAGCAATTAACCTGGATTTGAGAAGGGGAAAAAGAAAAGATATAAAGGCTATTGAATATAACATTTACTTGAACTGCATGCTTCACTTGCTTGTAAATGCTTTTTTGAGAAATATAAACTCCAAATATATAATTCTGCAAAATTTAAAATTTTGCAGTCTCATCCTTTAGTAAAGGGCTCAGAGAGTCCCTTTCCATTAACCCATAGACAGTCTCCAAGTTTCAGATAAGTAATTAAGAATAACATATGTGTCACTAAATTTCAATGATTGTTGCAGAATGATATTTATAATGCTAATTATCTCTTCCCCAAAAGCCAATTATTACTCAACATGACCACAGCATATGTAAGATGGAAGCATCCGATATCCCACACCGCCAACATTTATATTCTTTAATGAGTCCTGTATTATAAAATCTGAGTGGAGTCCAATACAGTCTAAAAATAACTTTTTGCTGCATTAAAAGGAATCTAAGCTAGCCCATTTCAAAGCGAATGGCAACGTCCCCTCCATCAAGGAAGAGTTGACCACCCTCCCTGTCCACTCAGCCAGTCCATCCCAGACAGCTCTTATCAGCCAAGCTAGGCAAGGGTCAAACAGGAAGGCAGATGGCCTCACACTCCGAAGGAGTCTGTCCACATTCTCAGGCTGTACAAGCTGAAAAGAATCCCACAACAATGGACAAGCAGTTGCCAAGGGGACATCGTCAGACATTGTCAATGTGGCATCCAAGTTGCGACGAATACGATCGATTTTATCTACAAAATGTTGCGCAAACACGTCACAGCGGCTGACCGTGTATTCCTCCCGATCTACTGGAGGGGCCTGATGAAGGAGGCCCCGCACTACATGGAACAGCTCTGCCGGATGGCTGTCAGCAGAAGCAATGGTAGCAGAGAAGAACGATCTCTTCGCTGTAGATAGATAGATAGAGAGATCAGGAGAGAGATCTTGGGCTGGTGGTGGACCAGTCGATGAAAGTGTCGACCCAGTGTGCGGCGGCAGTAAAGAAGGCCAATTCTATGCTTGGGATCATTAGAAAAGGTATTGAGAACAAAACGGCTAATATTATAATGCTGTTGTACAAATCGATGGTAAGGCCACACCTGGAGTATTGTGTCCAGTTCTGGTGGCCGCATCTCAAAAAAGACATAGTGGAAATGGAAAAGATGCAAAAGAGAGCGACTAAGATGATTACGGGGCTGGGGCACCTTCCTTATGAGGAAACGCTATGGCATTTGGGCCTCTTCAGCCTAGAAAAGAGACGCCTGAGGGGGCACATGATTGAGACATACAAAATTAAGCATGGGAAGGAAAAAGTGGATAGAGAGATGCTCTTTACACTCTCACATAACACCAGAACCAGGGGACATCCACTAGAATTGAGTGTTGGGAGGGTTAGGACAGACAAAAGAAAATATTTCTTTACTCAGCGTGTGGTCGGTCTGTGGAACTCCTTGCCGCAGGATGTGGTGATGGCATCTGGCCTGGATGCCTTTAAAAGGGGATTGGTCCCTGGTGCATTTGGTGGGCCGCTGTGAGATACAGGAAGCTGGACTAGATGGGCCTATGGGGCTGTTCTTATGTTCTTATGTTCCCTTCTCCATTCAAAGGATGTTCTTTCACAGAGCCACAGATTCTCCCTTCTTGCCTGGCTAAATTCTACACAATTCAGCGATATGGCTCTCAAAATCTGATCAAGATGCTGATTTCATCAAGGACCTACTAATTTAGAGAATTTCCATTGGCGATACCCAAGTGTGATGCTGATTACAGTGCTTCAAGTGGTGTGTGTGTGTGTGTGTGTGTGCTGTTGAGAAATTCATCTAGTTTGGATCTTGGTTACATTTCCAGAGAACTGGAAGGAATCCTCATGTATCAGCGAGTCTAGCAATACCTAACTGGTGGTCCATGGACCACATCCAACCCTGACTTGATTCCTTCCCCACTAATGTGGGATTGAAAGTGATGTTGCCCAAGCCAAAAATTAGAATCTCTTAAAAGAAAACATATGGTGGGTTTATATTCTCCCGCCCACCCCCCACCCCCACATGCTGTAAATTGCAAGGAGAGATACACTTATGTCAGTCACAGAAGTTAATGAAAGTGAAGAAAAACATAAGGCCATGGGCAGCCCAATCCACCACCACCACCACAGGCCTCCCAATGTGATTCTGATGTTGCAAACATGCCATAAAATATGTTTGCACTGACTTGAGAACCTGCAGCACTGGCACATGTGTGTTGGCCTGCCAACGCCAGATCCAGTCCCCATGCCGGCCAGCACTGGGCGGCATGGCAGGTGGGTGGGACAGCAAGGTGGGAAAGTGGTGAGGAGGCGAAGAGGAGGTGGTTCTAAGTGGGGAGAGGGCGGAATGGGGGGCAGATCGGGCCCAGGAGGGGGTGAGATCAGCAGCAGCCACACACACCATATCCTAACCCCTGCTGCTTAGCCAGGCAGCCCCACATGTAGACCCTTAGGGCAGGTTTCTCGGGCTAACTGGATGTAGCCCCACAGGGTAGCCAAGGGTGATTCCCCCCCCCCAGTCACGGCAGCCCTATCCCTGTCCCTTTCATGGGACAAAAGCCAGAAGTGCACCCCTTATATTTAAGAAGTTTGGAGATGAGGGGAGCCTTGCGGAGGGCTCCTGCCCCCCGGACCTCCCAGGACTACTGCGCTGGCTCCTCATTAGTAAAAAAAAAACACTCTTCCGTCCCCAGTAGCAGTGCAATCCTGGGGACAGTGTTGTTTCCTTAGACCCTCCCACACACACACTTACCTCAGGTTTCAAACTCCCAAGGAGTTTGAGAACCAAGGGGGTAGCCCCATAGGGCAGATTCAAGTAGCCCCATAGGGTGGTGTTAGGCTAAGGACAAAATACCCCCTGGATGACCTCCAGCCTGCTTCTAACCTGCATTGGATACAGCACAGGCCATGTGGCCTGGCTGTAATGGTACAAGTTAAGATTGCATGATAAGATCTAGAAGGGAATCTCTCCTGAGTATCCCATCACTCTATGTCTGTTTCTGGTAAGATGGCTTTACAGCATAGGTCATTCTGAACACAATGAGCTTACTTGTGAGTAAAGCAAATGACACTGTTTGCAAGCACCTGTGTCTATGTGGTTGTGTTGGCAATGATGTACAAGAGGGGTAACCCCCCCCCCCAAATGTGGATTCCCTGCCTTGTACCATGTACTTAATTATCTCCCTCCCTAATCATATTTTGACAGAAGTCGAAGATCCATCTCTTTCGACAGGCTTTTTCTCGGTGGACCTGTACACATCTCACAGTCGTCATACAAAATCCAGCAATAAAGAACTTCTGCCTGCTAAAAGATTCATTTTGTGCTTGGTTTTGTGAGACAGGAGGTGAGGCTTTTAAATCCCTTTGGGGATTTGCTATTAATTCAAAGAGGAAATAAATTGTAAATAATGTAGATGGTGAAACCAACTTTGCCTTTGGCCAATGTCTCTGGAGGATATTTGTCCCCCTGGAGATGAATCGGGCTGTCAGGATGTGAAACTAAGTTTGAACTGGAAAGGAGTTGACTGTCATCCATTTCTGTCAAGCTTTTTCTTTGTTAAGCTACGTGGAATGAGAATAATCATGGGGCATCTGAGCAGAACATGAGAGGCCTTTTTTGTTTGGAAAATTGATCAGCTTTTTAGTGGGGGGGGCACTCATATGTTTCAAAAAGGCAGTGCTGATCAAAGAGGGGAGAGATGTTAGCCCCAGCCAACCACCAACAGATGCCCCATTGCAGTTGGGAAAACAGGATAAAAATAAATTAAATATAGATAAATGCCGGAAGGAGAAATGGTGCTGGGGGAGAAAAACAATGACAACAGTGTTTCCTGGTTGATGAGAACACTGGTTACGCTAAATCAATGGTTCCCAAACTTTTGAGTGTCACGACCCACCTCATGGTCTGCGGTGGGTTGAGATGCAATGCTCAAACCTGCCCCTGAAAACCTTCCCTGGAATGCCTGGAGGCTACTTCTGAATTGCGACAGCCCACAACCCACTCCATTGGTCTCTGTGAGTCTCAGAATGTCTCCCAGATGAGACCAGAAAGCTACTTCCAGTTCATGGAAGCTTTTTCCAGTTTGCTTCCACGACTTCCTGTCACATCTAGGAGACATTCTGAGCCCCCCAGGTGCCAAGTGGGTCATGGGCAGGTGTGACCTGGAAGCAGCCTCCAGGGACTCCAGGTAAGGCTTTGGGGGCTGATTTGAGCATTGCATCATGACCCACTGCACATCAGGTTGTGATACACAGTTTGGAAAACACTGCTCTAAGTGTGGGGGCTTATTCACACATTAGGAGGGATAGTAGACTGTTCTGTTCCTAAGGAGGAGTGGTCCAGTGACAAGGCATAGAGTGGATACTAACACCCTCCCCATCTCAAGGCGAAACCGTACTGCCCATCATTAAATTGTGGCCATTGAAATTCCACTCCTTGTGTCATAGGAAGCTGACACAGAACAAGTCAGACCTTTGGGCCGTCTAACTGAATATTGTCTGTGCTGATGGGCATTCTCCAAAATTTTAGACAGGGATTTCTTTCTACGTGAGACTCTTGGACACAGCCAGCTTTAACACGAACTGGGAGATTTTGCCCAGATTTTGCCTGGGAGCCCCAACACAGTGGCAGGAACAGACTGCCTGCAGCCAGTACTTCACATGGAGGTAAACCCAAGTGGAGCTCTCATGGGTCCTCCTGCCCACCACTGATTCTTATTGGCCCAAAATTGGGCACTCCAGAAGCAGCTGGCACCCACTGTGGCTTCTGATTGATAACTCTGGAAGCAGTAGGAACCAGGCTTGGACTGCTTAAAGCTGCTAGTTGTGGGTAAGTGGGGGGGGGGGACACAAGGACTGTGCAGAGGGGGGATGACTCACATGCCATGGGTTTGCATCACCCAGTACGGGAGGCCAGCAAGTCACTCCTATGACGGACCTCCTTCCATGCAGTGGGTAGGGAAATGATCTGGGTGGTGGGCATACTGATGTACCATTGCCCCACCCCGCTGGGTTTTTGGCTATACCTTTTGATAGACCACAGATAAGAACATAAGAACATAAGAACATAAGAACATAAGAACATAAGAACAGCCCCACTGGATCAGGCCATAGGCCCATCTAGTCCAGCTTCCTGTATCTCACAGCGGCCCACCAAATGCCCCAGGGAGCACACCAGATAACAAGAGACCTCATCCTGGTGCCCTCCCTTGCATCTGGCATTCTGACTTAACCCATTCCTAAAATCAGGAGGTTGCGCATACTCATCATGGCTTGTACCCCATAATGGATTTTTCCTCCAGAAACTCGTCCAATCCCCTTTTAAAGGCGTCTAGGCTAGACGCCAGCACCACATCCTGTGGCAAGGAGTTCCACAGACCGACCACGCGCTGAGTAAAGAAATATTTTCTTTTGTCTGTCCTAACCTGCCCAACACTCAATTTTAGTGGATGTCCCCTGGTTCTGGTATTATGTGAGAGTGTAAAGAGCATCTCCCTATCCACTCTGTCCATCCCCTGCATAATTTTGTATGTCTCAATCATGTCCCCCCTCAAGCGTCTCTTTTCTAGGCTGAAGAGGCCCAAACGCCGTAGCCTTTCCTCATAAGGAAGGTGCCCCAGCCCCGTAATCATCTTAGTCGCTCTCTTTTGCACCTTTTCCATTTCCACTATGTCTTTTTTGAGATGCGGCGACCAGAACTGGATACAATACTCCAGGTGTGGCCTTACCATCGATTTGTACAACGGCATTATAATACTAACCGTTTTGTTCTCAATACCCTTCCTAATGATCCCAAGCATAGAATTGGCCTTCTTCACTGCCACCGCACATTGGGTCGACACTTTCATCGACCTGTCCACCACCACCCCAAGATCTCTCTCCTGATCTGTCACAGACAGCTCAGAACCCATCAGCCTATATCTAAAGTTTTGATTTTTTGCCCCAATGTGCATGACTTTACACTTACTGACATTGAAGCGCATCTGCCATTTTGCTGCCCATTCTGCCAGTCTGGAGAGATCCTTCTGGAGCTCCTCACAATCACTTCTGGTCTTTACCACTCGGAAAAGTTTGGTGTCATCTGCAAACTTAGCCACTTCACTGCTCAACCCTGTCTCCAGGTCATTTATGAAGAGGTTGAAAAGCACCGGTCCCAGGACAGATCCTTGGGGCACACCGCTTTTCACCTCTCTCCATTGGGAAAATTGCCCATTGACACCCACTCTCTGCTTCCTGGCCTCCAACCAGTTCTCAATCCAGGAGAGGACCTGTCCTCTAATTCCCTGACTGTGGAGTTTTTTCAGTAGCCTTTGGTGAGGGACCGTGTCAAACGCCTTCTGAAAGTCCAGATATATAATGTCCATGGGTTCTCCCGCATCCACATGCCTGTTGACCTTTTCAAAGAATTCTATAAGGTTTGTGAGGCAAGACTTACCCTTACAGAAGCCATGCTGACTCTCCCTCAGCAAGGCCTGTTCGTCTATGTGTTTTGAGATCCTATCTTTGATGAGGCATTCCACCATCTTACCCGGTATGGATGTTAGGCTGACTGGCCTATAGTTTCCCGGGTCCCCCCTCTTTCCCTTTTTTAAAATAGGCGTGACATTTCTGGCACTGTGGCCGTTTTGAGGGACAAGTTGCATACCTTAGTGAAGAGATCTGCAACTTCAGTCTTCAATTCCTTAATAACCCTTGGGTGTATGCCATCAGGGCCCGGTGACTTATTGATCTTTAATTTATCAATGAGGTCTGAAACATCTTCTCTTTTAACCTCTATCTGACTTAACTCCTCGGTTAGGAGGGGCCGTTCGGGCAGCGGTATCTGCCCGAGGTCTTCTGCCGTGAAGACAGATGCAAAGAACTCATTTAATTTCTCTGCCATCTCTAAGTCTCCTTTTATCTCCCCTTTCCCTCCCTCACCATCCAGAGGGCCAACGGCTTCTCTGGCGGGTTTCCTGCTTCTAACATATTTGAAGAAGCTTTTATTATTCCCCTTAATGTTGCTGGCCATGCGTTCCTCATAGTCTCTCTTGGCCTCCCCTATCACCTTCTTACATTTCTTTTGCCACAGTTTATGTTCCTTTTTATTCTCTTCATTAGGGCAAGACTTCCATTTACGGAAGGAAGCTTCCTTGCCCTTCACAGCCTCTCTAACTTGGCTGGTTAGCCATGCGGGCACTCTCCTGGATTTAGTGGAACCCTTCTTTCTTTGCGGTATACACCTCTGCTGGGCCTCTATTACTGTTGTTTTAAGCAGCCTCCATGCACTCTGGAGAGACTGGACTCTTTTTACCCTCCCTTTCAACCTCCTTCTAACCAGCCTCCTCATTTGAGGGAAGTCCGCCCGTCGGAAGTCAAGGGTTTTTGTTAGAGATTTGCCTGGTATTCTTCCCCCAACGTGCACGTCAAAACGGATCGCAGCATGATCACTGTTCCCCAATGGCTCAGTAACGTTTACATCTCTAACCAGGTCCTGCGTACCGCACAAAATTAAATCCAGAGTCACCTGTCCTCTGGTGGGCTCCGTGACTAGTTGATCTAAGCCACAGTCATTTAGCACGTCAAGAAATCCGGTTTCCTTATCGTGACCAGAACACAAATTGACCCAGTCAATATGAGGATAATTGAAGTCCCCCATGATTACAACCCTGTCCTTCCTTGCCACCTCCCTGATCTGTTTCCTCATTTCAAGGTCCCCATCAGATTTCTGGTCTGGAGGACGATAGCACGCCCCCAGTATTACATTGCTGCACAAGCCTGGTAATTTAACCCACAGAGATTCTACGGTGGAGTCGGACCCACCTTCAATCTCTACTTTGCTGGATTCTATCCCTTCCTTAACATAAAGGGCCACCCCACCTCCAACACGCCCCTGCCTGTCCCTCCTGTAGAGTTTATAGCCCGGGATTGTGGTATCCCACTGATTCTCCGCATTCCACCAGGTTTCCGTTATGCCCACTATGTCAATATTTTCCCTTGTCACCAGACATTCCAGTTCTCCCACCTTTGCTCGTAGACTTCGGGCATTTGCATAAAAGCATTTATACATGGAATGCCCCAGGATGGGCTGCTTATTCGCTCCTTTGTCCCCGCATCCTCTCATTGTGCTTCAATGTGCTTTTTTTTCATTGCATTCTACTGTAAATTACACATCGAATGGTATGCAACATGATGGCATTATTCCTATAAACTGCAATTTTGGTCACTAGTGTGTGTCACCCCCCTGTGTGCTTCACCCGGTGCAGCCCACACACCCCTAGTGACACCACTGTTCATAAGGACCTTGTGGAATTGGACCCTGCACCTCCTAAGGCCAGCCCTGCTCTTGGGGATTGAATCTAGAATCTTCTACGGCAAAGCCCTTGCTCTTGCACTGAGCTTGCACCCTCTCTTCGGCTCCTTATTACCTCAACAACCTGTGCCATTGTGATAAATTGGGTCAGGAGGGATGAAAAATGTACCAGCTCCTAGTTTTGCACGGAATATTTTGTTCTGTGTCATCACCCGAGAGAGTCTAATTTAATTTACCATTTAGTTGAATATCAGGGCAATGGTATATTTGGGTTAAATCGCTGTGAATAGTTAAGTGCTTGGGTGAGACTTTGCTTATTTATTGCATTGTCTTTGGGATGACTGGTGGAATTTTCCAAGTGCAATTTTTGAATTGTTTATGGAGCTTGTTAATTGAGTTGTCATTGCCATTGAATTGTGTTACGGATAGTGATCCCAGAGAGGTACTGTACTATGCCGTGCTTGGCTGAAATGGGGGTATATTGATGTTCAAAAGTATTAACAACAACAACAACAACAACAACAACAACAACAACAACAACAACAACAACAACAACAACAACAATAATAATAATAATAATAACAGGCATCATCATGATAATCTTTCATGGGGAGAAAAGGAAGAATGAACCTGAGGATCTCTGATTGACTTGCTACAGACTTTTAATGAAATACTCAGCCTGGATTTATTTAGTCAGAGCTTCTGATCGATGTGCGCTAAGCCATTGCTCGCTGAGTTAAAGGGCATTCTTCCCGTGTGGATTATCAATGCCGCAAGCTCCTTCCCTTTCTAGATTTCCTAGCCTAGCAAGGGTTAGGAAATTAACTACAGGAACCAACCTGAGCAAACTTGCAGCTGGCAGAGTTTGTGATGAATGGCTACAGGCCAAACAATGGATGGCGGCCGTCCCCTTGACAAAACGCAGCTGCATTAGGTCTTGCCTGTGTGTAGAGGGATGACCATGTAGGAATGCTGGGCATTCAGTGACGGTGCTGAGGTGCTGAAAGTCCCGCATGGCTGCCCCAAGCTTACCAAGTGATGGATGACAGTAGCAGGCAGTGGGTCTTTCCAGTTGGGAAGTGGGACAACCATTGAGTGCTGGAAGTGTTAAAATAATAATAATATAATATACAGTATTTATATACCGCCTTTCTTGGTCTTTATTCAAGACTTTATTCAAGGCGGTTTACACAGGCAGGCTTATTAAATCCACGCAGGGATTTTTACAAATTGAAAGAAGGTTCTCTCTTTCAAGAACCACCACATTCAAGCTGTTACACTCCGATCTGGTTTAACATTCTGGCCTCCATCCTCCCACGCTCCGAGCAGATGGAACAGCTCAGCTGCAGCTTGCCAGCTGCTTCAAGGTCGCACGGTGCCGGTGGCCTCGAACTGGCGACCTTGTGGATGTTAATCTTCAGGCAAATGGAGGCTCTACCCTCTAGACCAGACCTCCTGCCCCTGACCTCCTGACATAAGAATATATTTCTTTTTTTCCCTGCATTTAATCAGTCTTGCTAATTGGGTAAGAGGCACTTTTTTCAAGTGGGTGCTCCTCTTTTATTTAGCAGGTGAGAGTAACTGGCCCTCCTCGCCCCAGCAGTGTCTTTTCTAGTGGCTGTCTGCTGGTGTTTTGTATCTTTTAGATTGTGAGCCCTTTTGGGACAGGGAGCCATTAGTTATTTGATTTTTCTCTGTAAACTGCTTTGTGAACTTTTGTTGAAAAGTGGTATATAGATATTGCGAAGAGGAAGAAGATGACGATGAAGGAGTAGTCGTCTGTGGAACTCCTTGCCACAGGATGTGGTGATGGGATTGGGTCTAGATGCCTTGAAAAGGGGATTGGATAGACTGATGGAGGAGAAGTCCATCATAGGTTACATGCCATGACGGGTAAGTGCAACCTCTTGGTTCTAAAAGTAGGCTGTCTCTGAATGTCATGTGCAAGGGAGTGGCAAGAGGATGCAGGGAACTTGTTCTCTTGTATGCTCCCTGAGGCATCTGGTGGCCCAATGTGAGATCCAAGAAGCTGGACTAGATGGGTGTTTGGCTTGAACCATCAGGGTTCAACCATCAGGCTCTTCTTATGTTCTTAAGTGGGGGGCAGGAAATCTGTAGTTACTGATGGGCACTGGGGGTTGCTTGGTGGTGGGTTGGCCCAGCTAGATGCATTCTCTGATGGTATAGGCATTTTGCTCCCCAGGTGCTTCAGGTAGGGTGGAGGCCATGGTGTATCTAAGGGATGGCAAGTAGGGAACAAGCCCTGGGTGCCACTTGAAGGGGAGGCACCACTAAGTCCCAGCTTCCTGGTCAACTTTGGCTTCTGTCAAGCTGCTGCACACCTCCGAGCACAGTGTTGTGCTCAGGGGCCTTCAGTGGTTCACAGAAGTCAAAAGTTTTCCAGGAAGCTGCTGAAGAATGAACGGGGAATGGGCAGCCATATTGCAAAGCCACTGCCACCATAATCTGAACCAGGACATTATGTCACAGTGTCACTAACATCAGAACAGCACCGCCCCCAGGTGGTGCTGCCCCTGGCTACACTGCTGGGTAGAGGTCAACTCCTGTCATCACCCTTTATTCCATGAAATCTCCCCACCCCTCCCCTCAGCTGTAGAGGCTCCTAGAGGTGGAGGTGGTGCAGATTCCTGCAGGGAGGGCAATTTCAGTGGGGAAAATGCATGAAATTAAAGGCTAAAACCCCATAACTCAGTGCCAGGCTCCTGATGCAGATCAGGCCCTGTGAAGGGGCTATTTGCAAGTGAACAGGCATCTCAAATTAGACTAGGGGTGGTCACCTGTTGAACTTTAGTGAACTTTAGTGAATTTGTAGAAGTGGGAATTTCAGCAGGTGCCGCTTGTCACAGATAACAAGCTACATCTGCTCAAATTCCCTCTACAAAATTGTTAAAGGTTCAGGAGCCTTAAAGTTGAATGGTTGGCCACCCCTGAACTAGACAGTGATGCATTGAAGAATGTGTCTGGTTTGGCCCCCATAGAGTGAATTAGTGGCATAGCTAAGGGAGGGTGGGGGGTACACTGCCTGTTGGTGCCAAGCCTTGAGGGGGTGTCTTAGAGGACTCCAAAAGGCACTTCTGGTTTTTGCTAAAGACACCCCCTCAAGACATGGTTCCAGGAGCCTCAGAGGGTACCCAGAGCCCCCAGACCTCAGAAGGAAGTATCTTTCTGAGACCTCTAAGATATCCCCTCAAGGTGTGGTTCCAGGAGCCTCAGAGGGTCCCCAGAACCCCTAGACCCCTAGACCCCAGAACCCCCAGAACCACTAGAAAGAAGTGCCTTTCGGAGGCCTTTAAGAAGCTGTATGGGTGTGTTAAAAATGTGGAGAGTGTTATGGTGGTATGGGGTGTTGAAAATTTTTTATGACCCTGGATGCCTTAGCTATGTCGCTGGCGTGAGTTAGGAAGCTTCTTGTTGAAACCCCACCTTGGCCGGTATCCTCTTTCATTTTCTTCACTGGATCCACAGCCCAAATGAACGAGGCCATTTAGTTCTGAGGAACTGGAGAGCACCATTGTGACAGGCAAACAGATGCCGGCAAACAGATGCAATGATATCTCTAAGCAACCACAGACGTAGCACCTCTGGGTGTGACAACTGACCTTGGGAAAAGGCAACAATTGATGGAAAGAGTGAGAAATAAACTTGGCACTGGTGATAATAGTGAAAAGGGGGGAGATAACACAAGGGAAAGGCTTTGTTACATCACCCCTCCTAGACCTGAACCACCTCCTGGGTCACTCCCCCCCCCACCCAGTTTTGCCTCCTCCCTGCTTTCTACCTGCCTTCCCCCACATCCAGGACTGCCTGCCTGCCAGGACCTCTGAGAAGAATTTTATCAGGGGGTACAAAGTTTCTTTTGGGTTACTTCCCAAAGAGGGAGGGGGCCAAAGAGCAGGGGAGGATGCTGATGGAGGTGGGCAGAATGGGGGTGGAGAAGGGGTGAAACAGGAAGGAAAGGGTGGCCAGAATAGTCTTTGGAGCCCAGGTCTACCAGGCTTCCTGTTGTGGAGCCCAAGTATTCCCGCCTGCATAGTGGCAGCAGCTAGATACAGTAACATGCAAACCAAACACACTTCTAAGTAAATCCTTTAAATATAGAAAATCATTGCAGGAAACTAGCGTCACTGGCGTAGCTAGAGGAGGGTGGCAGATCAACAGGCCAAAGATCTGATACTGTGTACTCTCTCCACTGGTACTGTTCGTCTCCCAGTTGCCACCATATGCCTTACGCCGCTTCTGCAACAGCCGTTACCTGGACAGCGTGTGTGGGAGCACATAGGACTGGGCCCTTATTCAGTCTAAAGGAGGATTATGAGTCAATGAAAGTCAACATGGTGGAGGTGCTGTTGGTTGTACGGAACCAAAAGATGCAAACATCTGTGGGAATTCACACTTGGCCGTAATGAAATGCAACCGTTAGACAATCTAGTTGCCCAAATAACCATTCCCTTCACAGAGACGCACAATGCTACACTTTATTTACATCATTAGAGCTCGAAATTGCTGTCAACAGAGACGCAACATGCTCTTTTCAGTTGAACTCCAACAGAATTATCGCCCGCTTCATTGCCAACTATCCTCCAGTCTTGCAAGAATTGATGTTCCATGCAATTGCTACAGTCACGTTGCCAAATCTATTTGCTGCTGTTGATACAACTATGCCCGAGGGTTTTTAAACCGCATCGTGTCCCTGGGCATCCGCGCAAAATGCTCCTTCCACAAAGGGGCAAATTGCACATGATGTGAAATCTGGCTGTTGGCTGTGCTCCCTTGTGAGGAAGAATCAGAACCAGGACCACAGCACAGGGGAGTAATCAAGCTTTTTCTTCTGAAGCAGAATCACAACAAAAATCATATTAGTCTATGGAACTCCTTGCCACAGGATATGGTGATGGCATCTGACCTAGATGCCTTTCAAAGGGGATTGCATAGATTTCTGGGAAAAAAGTCCATCACAGGTTATAAGCAGTTGTGGACCTACCATTAGATTCGATGGGGCAAAAGCCCCAGGCGTGAGGCAGCAGGACCCTGCGGAAGCCTCTCTGAAGCTCCTGATTGGGGCAGAAACTGTGCTTCTGGTTTTCCAGAAGCACAGTTTACAGTGTCGGGGAAGCTCACAGAGGTTTCTCCGACACAGGTGGAGGTCGCGCGAGCCTCTGTGAGCCTCAGGTGAGTAGGGAGGGCAAATTTCTGCATGGAGGGCAGCGGTAGCCTGCAGGGGGAGGCACCACTGTGGACCTTTGCCCCGGGCACGGGGCAGGGGAGATTTGCTGCTGGTTATAAGCCATGACTGGTATA
Source organism: Tiliqua scincoides (assembly GCF_035046505.1). Lineage (NCBI taxonomy): Eukaryota > Metazoa > Chordata > Lepidosauria > Squamata > Scincidae > Tiliqua > Tiliqua scincoides. The sequence goes on from NC_089834.1 coordinate 3,309,950, forward strand.
TGCAACCTCCTAGTTTTTAGAAGTAGGCTACTTCAGAATGCCAGGTGCAAGGAAGTGACAACAGGATCTTGTGTGCTCCAGAGGTATCTGGTGGATCACTGAGAGATACAGGAAGGTAGAGTGGATGAACCTTCAGCCTGATCCAGCAGGGCTCTTCTGATGTTTTTATGTTCTTATATCCATGAAGTTACAAATCCAATAAATAAATAAATATGTTGCTAAGCACTTAGAGGTTTTAACTGATGTCAATGGAAGCTTCCATCTTGGAGTCAATAGCAGCTCCAGGGGCACAGTTTTTATCAACAATGCAGTGGGGTAGAATTAATTACTTCTTCCCTGCAGTCCCCAAAGCTGCAAGTTTATCTAAAAGAAACAGAGGCAGCCAATGATACATTTCATATAATACATGTTCCCCAAACTATGGGTGGCAATCTGATGGTCGGAGGGGTGTGAAACTGACATGCTGGTAGCTGATAAGCTAAGGCCCCTCCTTACTAGGGAATTAAGTCAGATAGAGGTTAAAAGAGGAGATGTTTCAGACCTCATTGACAAATTAAAGATCAATAAGTCAGCGGGCCCGGATGGCATCCACCCAAGAGTTATTAAGGAATTGAAGAATGAAGTTGCTGATCTCTTGACTAAAATATGCAACTTGTCCCTCAAAATGGCCACGGTGCCCGAAGACTGGAGGATAGCAAATGTCACGCCTATCTTTAAAAAGGGAAAGAGGGAAAGAGGGAAACTAAAAAGGGAAACCAGGGAAACTATAGGCTGGTCAGCCTAACATCTGTATCGGGTAAGATGGTGGAATGCCTCATCGAAGATAGACTCTCAAAACACATGCTGATCTTTAAAAAGGGAAGGAGGGGGAACCAGGGAAATTAAAGGCCAGTCAGCCTCATGTCTGTTCCAAGTAAGATGGTGGAATGCCTCATCATAGATGAACAGGCCTTGCTGAGGGAGAATCAGCATGGCTTCTGTAAGGGTAAGTCTTGCCTCACGAACCTTATAGAATTCTTTGAAAAGGTCAACAGGCATGTGGATGCGGGAGAACCCATGGACATTGTATATCTGGACTTTCAGAAGGCGTTTGACACGGTCCCTCACCAAAGGCTGCTGAGAAAGCTCCACAGTCAGGGAATTAGAGGGCAGGTCCTCTCCTGGATTAGGGACTGGTTGAGGTCCAGGAAGCAGAGAGTGGGTGTCAATGGGCAATTTTCACAATGGCGAGAGGTGGAAAGTGGAGTGCGCCAAGGATCTGTCCTGGCACCGGTGCTTTTCAACCTCTTCATAAATGACCTGGAGGCAGGGCTAAGCAGTGAGGTGGCCAAGTTTGCAGATGACACCAAACTTTTCTGAGTGGTGAAGACCAGAAGAGATTGTGAAGATCTCCAGAAGGATCTCTCCAAACTGGGAGACTGGGCAGCAAAATGGCAGATGCGTTTCAATGTAAGTAAGTGTAAAGTCATGCACATTGGGGCAAAAAATCAAAACTTTACATATAGGCTAATGGGTTCAGAGCTGTCAGAGACAGATCAGGAGAGAAATCTTGGGGTCCTTGTGGACAGCTTGATGAAAGTGTTGACCCAATGTGTGGCGGCAGTGAAGAGGGCTAATTTCATGCTTGGGATCATTAGGAAAGGCATTGAGAATAAGACAGCGAATATTATAATGCAGTTGTAGAAATCAATGGTAAGGCTACACCTGGAGTATTGTGTCCAGTTCTGGTCGCCGCATCTCAAAAAGGATATAGTGGAGATGGAAAAGATGCAGAAGAGAGCAACCAAAATGATTACGGGGCTGGGACACCTTCCCTATGAAGAAAGGCTACAGCGTTTGGGCCTGTTCAGTCTAGAAAAGAGGCGCCTGAGGGGGGACAACTCTGGAGGTGGCGCAAGTCCGAGGAAAGCAGAGCAGCTCGAAGCTACTTCATTCTCCCTGGGGTTGGGGGTTGGGATCCGGCATAACCACCTGGTCCAAGCCCTGCCCCCAGCTCTCCATGCACCCACCCCCAGGGCCGCCCATCACCTGCCCTTCCCTTCCCAGAAACACCTCCCTCCTGCCTGTTCCCCACCTCCCCACGCCTACCATTTCTGCTTGCGGTGTGGGTGCGCTAGCACAAGTGGCTGGGAGGAAGCCGCTGCGGTGGCTTCTGCTGGCCTCCGTGCATTGGCGCATGTGGATGCGCCAACGCAGCTTCCTCCCACAGGCACAAACGTGCTTTATGGCACATTGGCAACCCTCCAGGGTCTCCTATACTGGCATAACCGCTGGTTAGGATTGTGCCCTGAGTCGCATGTATGTGTTTACTCATGAGTAGGTGCCATGCCTCAGCTCTTATCAAAGGTCAGACGAAGTCGACCACAGTCCAAGGTCACCAAAATGGTCCTGATTCAATGAACGTGGAGCTCAACAAATGCTTCAGAAGGCGCCCCCCACCATCACCAGGGAGGGGAACCACTGAAATTGACTCTCTGGGAGTCTGAGAAGCTTGCAGAGGCAGGGACTGGGGTGGAGGAGTGCCCCAATGGAGCTGCAGCAATCATGGCGCTGCGGGCACACAGAAGTATTTTAATGTATCTGGGGGGACTGTGCAGTCTCTTGGAGGGTCCTGGAGGCTTGCAGTCCCCCTGCGAGCTTCCCCTCCACACCAGTGGGCTCTGATCTGCAGTTGGAGCCCACTTCAGGTTTGCAGTCAGAACTCCGGAGCTCAGAGTTTCTGAAACCGGAAGTGGGCTCTGAGTGCAGATCAGAGCCCACGGTTGTGGAGGGCAGGCACACAGAGAGCGCTGTGAGCCTCCAGGACCCTCCAAGAGGCTGCACAGTCCCCTCAGGTACATTTAAATGCTTCTGGGTGCCCACGGCACCATGATTGCTGCAGCGCCATTGGGACACCTATTTCTAGGTCATTCCCCTTAAGGGGAAAATGATCCTTTCACATTTCAATGGTGGGTTATGACCCACCTGTTTGAGCACCACTGAGGATGAGGTGGACTGGCCTCTTGATTCACTCACATCCTGCAATGCCATGTTCTGACCATCAGCAGTCAAGGCACTAAAGCATTGCAGAGAACAGGCCAATCAGTGCCTCCCTGGGAAGACCTGTATGTAGCACAACATGAGAACTCCCAAGTGTCAGGTTTTAGGTGTGGCCAGGGACTGGTTGATAGCCTGGGGGTTCAGGAGAAGCGTGGGCAAAGCTCCAGAATCGAAGGGGGGGCACAGGTAGATGACATAGTCCAAGACAGGCAGGTGTCAGGTTCCAAAAGTCAGCATGTGCAGGGAGGCGGTAGTGATGTGCATGTTGAAGTGTAGTTAGAATATTTGTGTCCCTCTTTGCCACAGAAAGTTCTTATGGTTTCCATAGCATGGCATAGGGTAAAGACATGATCCTATTGCGATCCCTGTACTCCAATGTAGCAGTGCTCTCTATCCAGCACAGGAGTAGATGCTACTGAAGGGCTCCCTGAAGTAAGAGGACTTTTGACCCCTTGCCCCACGGTAAGCCACAGTAGCCTCTATGGGGTTACTCAAGCTCACACCAATAAAATCAGTGGCGCAAGTCTGAGCCGCCTCATGTTGTTCAGGCCCAGGATGGGGAGTAGGATAAGGTGGAGGTCTCTGCCACCAGTCCCCAACCCAACCTTCTGTCCCCATTTTGCCCTTCACCAGCTCTCACAGATCTTACCACCTCCAGCACATACTGGGCTCCGACTGGTGCCAGTACAGGCCTTTCTTCCTGCATCACAAGCCTCCCACACTGCTACAACATGTGTTCAAGCAACAGTGTGCTTGCTGAATCCACCACCACTAAGCCATTTAGGATGATTTGGCTGGCCAATATGAGTTCCATAAAGCGAGCAAGACCCTTATTGACTCCCATGATCGTTATCCGGGTGCATGTCTTGTGCGCTAACCGTTCATCATACTGGCTGCCCAGACAATGCTGAGCTACATGGCCCAATGGTCTGACTCAGTGTTCTTCAGTCTTGGGGTTGGGACCCCAGTGGGGTCATGAAGTCTCAGTTCTGGGGTTGCAGTAACTTACAGGCATGAAAAAGGACAAAGGCCACTGGACTAGAGCACCACCAGGTAATGGGGGAGTCATCTGGTGTAACCCTTCAGGGACCAAGAGATTATGAGAGCTTTCACTAGTGCCAGACTTCACAGTAACCTTTTCTGCTCTCTCTAATAAGATGATTTGGTTACAGTGAACAGTAGTGAGAGGGCGTAACAAGGTGGGAAGTGGCCAGTGACCAGAGCATGGTGTGGGTGGATAGGTTATTTATTTATTTATTTATTTATTTATTTATTTATTTATTTATTGGGGTTGTGGCACACAAAAAAGTGAAGACCACTGCCCTGACTGTTACAGCACTATCCTATCTTGCACTGGAAAAGGCAGGCCAGGAGGCCAATGCTGTATCCAGTGCAAGATAGGGGCCCAAAGTGGCTCAGCCAGAGATAAGGGAAAACATTTCCCCTTGCCCCTGGATAAGCCACTGCAGCCCCAATCGGTTTCCTCTGCCTTGCCCCACCTCTGGAGGTGGCAAAAATCCTAGGAGAGTGGAGCAGCTTGCAATTATTTTATGTTGCTCGGGAATGGAGGCTAGGATCTGGTATATCTGCTGGGTCCCAGCCCTGCCTCCTGCGCCCTGCCTGCCCACCCCCTGGACCACCCTCCTCCACCCTCCCTCTGCCCCAGAATGCCTCTCTCCTGCTGCCTTCCCACCTCCTTTCCACCTTCCCCAGACCCTTGGGTCAGCCAAGCTCAGCTGACACAAGCCTCCCTGACCGTGTCAGCACGGAGGTGGGATTTACCCTGTGTGGGCTGGCGTGCATCCTTGAGCCAGCCCAGTCGACTCTCGAGGAGGCACAAACCATGCCTTACAGCACATTTGCAACCACCCAAAGGGACTTGCACCAGCCCAAGGGCACGTTAGGATTGTGCCTTTAGACTCTTAGCTGTCAGACATAAGTCCTGTTTTGTTCAATGGGGCTTACTCTCAGGAAAGTGTGGTAGCCTGAGTTTTTTGGAGCAACAACTTTGCTTCCATTGAGCTCTCCAAGGTCCTGTGACTGCAGTTAGGACTACTGCAGTTTGAATCCCTGTCATCTACTGTTGTACTGTGCCCAGAAAGAAAGTGACTGCCAGTTAGCATAGACAGCACTGAGGTAGATGAACCAATGGTGTGGCTCAGTATGAAGAATGTTTCCATGTCCAGGAGACGGAGGGAGGGGGAGGCAGAAATGTCTGTTGCCTCCCCAGTTGACAGCTGCATCAAATAAAATAAGAATCAGCCTGTGGGGTAGAAATGCTTTGCAATTGAGCAAGTGCTGTTTCCCAAGGTTACTGTGTTACAGATGGACAATCTGTCTAATGCTATTGGAAGGCGCACAAGGCCTTCTTTCCCTCGGCTAGTGAGAAGGGAAAAGGCAGGGGGGCAAATGCCATTAGTCAACATTTGTGAACATTTAGATTCCAATTTCCTCCAGTCATCAATCTGATCTTACTTAATAAGCTTTGCCAAACCAGGGCAGTGGAAACCAAAGGAAAGTCACTGGGAAAAAAAAAAGTCATTTGCAGAATGATTTTTGCTTACCAACAGTGAGTTATTTGCCAATAAAGCAATGGACCTGCATATCTTTCAAGTCACGTCTGGCAGGAAAACAATTTTGGCTCTTAGACATATGGAGAGGCACTTTCCCTCTGATGCTCACCACCTAGGAATGAATAGATGACAAGGTGGATCTCTATCTAGATGGTATTTGGATAAACACTGTATTTATTCATTTTTAATTAAAATGCCTGCATCCAGACCTGGCTGAAAGATGTCACCTTCCTCCCCCTCCCCGATCCCTTCACCCAAGTGTGTGAAGGCTGAGTAGTTTAAGAAAGGATTTAGTCAAAATAAACTCTGTACATGATCAAGAATCCCCATACTAATATTTCTGTGTATTTGAGATATAGTCCGCAGCCAAACCATGTAAACCCTTGGATTACGACCTGTTTGTATAGATATCAAGTCTCCACAATTGCGTCCCACAATCAGATCATCTTGACTACACTACTACATTTTGTCTCCAGGGTTTTATCTGATATCCTACTTGGGGGAGGGGGGTTGAACTGGGTATCTCCCAGGGATGGTGAAATCCAACATGGCTTGACTCGAGTCATCGAGTCACTGCCCCCCCCACACGACTCGACTTGAAAAAGTTATAACTGGGGCACTTTCTGAGTTTCTGAGTCAACCTTTAGTGACTCTAAAAGACTCAAGACAAGTCGCCCCCCCCTCTAAAAAGCCAGCTGTGGAAAAAACGGGGCTGCTGCCAGTGTGTGTGTCTGTAAAGTTCTCTTTACTCACTCCCCTGACGTCCCCTGCCCATCTGTAAACAGTAGTGGGGAAGGGGTGGAGGGACTGAGAGAGACCCCGGACAGAAGCAGCAAGAGGGAGGAGAGTCACAAACATGCAGCTGCGAGGCTTACCAGGATGACCTGAAACCTTTGCAGTCCTACTTAGAAGTAGTCCACTGTAGCAGATAAGGAATGAGAATTCCCTATCTCTTTCCATTGAGGTTGGCAAGCATGATCGCTATGAACATCCTGCCCCCATCCCTGACTCCTCCCTCTCCCTGGGCTTCTCCAGTCAATCGTAAAGCAAGAACCCCCCCCTTAGCTCTTCCTCCTGCTCTCCCCTCAACCAATGAAAATAATCAGAATGCCCATCCTATGTCCATCTGTCTCTTCCTACCCATAAGAGATGGAAAAGATAGCCCAGTTCTGCCTTCCCGCTCCTGCTCACCTTAACTCATTTCTGCCTCCCGGCTGGTAACATTCCTACTGGTTTACCCCCTTGGAAGGTTTGTCCCACAAAGTTTTCCACACCGCGAGACAGTAAGAAGCATGCACACCCAGGCACAGGCAAACTCAAATCAGCACGCTTGGGGATGAATGCCGAGTCGGGGGGGGGCCCTGACTCAAATCTTTTTCAGAGTCCTTCCACATGTGCAACTCATGAGTCGCCGAGTCGCCCAAAACACGCGTTTTTTGCGACTCGGTTCCGAGTCACTGACTCGAGTTCCCATCCCTGTATCTCCTATATGCAACACAAGCTATGACTCTCCTTCAACCCCCAACTGCGGGGGTTCCCAAACTGTGCATTGCAATGCCCTGGGGCATCCCAAGGCTCTTGATGGCACGTCTTGGTTTACCCACCAGCTGGCAGTCACAACGCAATGCTGTGAGGTCCTAGTCAGAGTTTGGCTTGGCTGGCCAAGCTCCTGAACATGGTTTTTGCACACTGGGAAAGGCCCCTTACATCTTACCAGAAGTCTTATCACAACTGGCAACATAACACCTCCTGGCACCAGCTGAACAAGGTTCCCATTAAACAGAAGGTTTATTATGCTCCCTCAATTAAGTAGCTCTTGTTGACACAGGTCAGCCGTTACCCTTAGGAGTTGGTTGGCCAACGTCCCAACAGACTACCCACCTCCTCAATGAATCATGCTGCTCCGGAGACGCTGCTGGGAGCAAGCAGTATTTGCAGAGGGCTTGAAAGGGTTTCTGTGCCCAGAAAGTCTTATCACAACTGACAATTAAATCCGTGTCACATCTCAGCGACTGCTTCTCGCCGCCCATCATTTCATCGGCTGCAGAGGGTAAGAGCAATTTCAGAAAACATAAAACATATTAAGGTCTGCAACACATCGGGATGAAAGGGCCGTTTTGAAGCTTCTTTCTGCCCCCCTGAGAGCTACCAATGTCCTATAAAAATGGTGTTCTCACTTCCTACCCCACCTCCTACATGGATATGAAGGCTCAGTGGTAATGAAACTTACACTATGGTTTCTTCATGCCACAGAGGGTTCTGGGGTGTTCTCTGAAGCAAGCTGTCTGGATTGTAACAAACACTGAGCAGATCAGTGAGTTGGGCAGCACAATCTTAACTTGCACCGGAACAGGCCAGCCCTGGGTAAAGCAGCAACAGCCCCATTGGGTCTACTCACATCTGCGCCACCTGAGAAGGTGGCGCAAATCCAAGCAGAACAAAGCAGCTGGGAGCTGTGCTGCAATTGCCTGAGTACAGGGCTAGGATCTGGCATAATTGCTGGGTCCTGGCTCCACCTCCTGCTTCCCGCCCCCAGGAACAACTTGTCTCCCCACCCTCCCCCCATCCCGGAACATCTCCCTCCCACCTCCTCCCCACCATCCCCTTGCCCCTCAGACCCCTGCACCAGCCAAGCTTGGACGGTGCAAACGCACCTGTTGCTGCCGCCGCGGAGGCTGGATCTGGCCTCCGTGCACTGGTGCGCTTACTCCCACAGAGGTGCAAACATGCTTTTACAGCACATTTGCGACCCTCCCGGGCTGACACAAGGGACTTGCGCTGGCCCAGGGTGCAGTTAGGATTGTGCCCTCAGACACATTACAGTTTTGTGTCTAGGTCTCTGAATCCAGAAGTAAGTAGCAATGACGTACCTGCCAGCCACTTCTGGAAGCCATGTGCGGCATTCAGAGCATGGGGTGCATAGTGAGCCCCAAGAAGACTGTGAAGCGCTACCCCCAGTGGAATTATCTGTTCCTAATGTCAATAAGGTGGACAACTTTCAGTGGTCACACCCTCCCTTTGGACCACCTTCCATTTTATGTCTCCAGAACTCCTTCCTTGATGGTTTTTAAAATGTGGATTGTGCTACTTTCAGAAACTTTTAAAAAAAAATCTCACTGGGGCGAGGATGCCAGGTTGATGTTTTTCCCCCGCAATTTTGCGCTGGTTTTATTGATTGCCTTTCAAGTCTGCTTTTATTACTGTTCTTTGATTGTTCAGGAGGACGTTCCATAATTGCTTGTCCTCATTGCAGATCACTTTTGGGAGCCGTCTGCCACTAATAATAGCGCTAAATTAGTAATGGCCCAGCACCGGTGTACATAACAGATATTTCCTCACATTAACGAAGGGAAAAAACGCTGTAATTATATTGGGGCAGGGTTCCAAACCTACGTAAAGTCCACACCACCTTTAGGCGGGCTCAAACTCTTGTGGAGGATCGAGCTCCAAATATTTACACAGGTTCTGTTCCAACAGAAGTATGTTTTGGAAAACATAATTGGGCAAGGCTAATTAAGAAAACGAGCTGCGTGAATGTGAAATGATACCTAATTCTGTTTCTGTTGGTTCCAATTAAGGAAAGTGTACCTTTCCAGTCAAATGTCACTGCTAATTAGATTTTTGGCGATGAAGTTTTGTCTCAGATTACTTCTTTCTCCCCCCAAGAGGGGAGACTTCGGATTCATGCTCAATTGTGGAAAATGTGGGTTGCATTTTTGGGCAGTTTGGTCAATAGCAGAGTTCTGTCATTTTGATCCCCTTTCTTTGAGTGATCTATGTGGGTCTCTAGATTTGCCCCTCCATATA